>NC_048274.1:31290947-31591947 GCF_009762535.1 Notolabrus celidotus | reverse complement strand
ATTCGGTACCCATCCCTAGTGTGTGATCAGGTTGTCTCTGGCGTCACTGTTGCTATCCAGAGTTAATAACGTTGTTTAGGGTTTTTGACCAATCAGAATCAAGTATTTGACACAGCCGGGTGATTAGGAAGAAAGCTTGGTAAAGATCTACTTAAACATCTGAATCCAGATGTTGTTGATCAGTTGTTTAACTTGTGTTCCAACTGAAATGAAATGTACTCGTGAAAAGAACATTTTACAATAGTTATTCAAAAACATCCCCCAGCCTTGACAGTAAATCAAGTTGCCTCAACAAAGTATATCTACAGTCAGTCGCTCTGTTAGCTTATCAAAGTACTGTAGGTGTAATTAACAGCTCTTTTTATAACTCTGTTTTATGAAAACTCGGTCTAATTCAATCTGACAGCTGTACAAACAACATGCAGTCGCCGGGCTTTCTGAGTGTTTGGAGTATCTGCCTGTTATAGAGTTGTGTTGACAACATATTATTCTAACAAGAAGACGTGATAGAATTTAATGTTAGAGACATAAAACATCTTCTGGATGACTGCCCTCATTCTCACTCTTGTAAATGTTCCCTGGAGGGTGATGCAGAGTCTGATAGGATACTAGATTTTCTCATCACCGGTGTTTTTATTGCAAACAATGACGATGACAATGGTTGATTTTAACTAGCTGAGAAGATTACTGTGGAGAAGAGATTGGCAGTTTTTCTCTCTAAGTGATAAGCTGTCAACAAACATGATAATATTCAACTTGTTTGTACTTTTGTGCTCTGGATTGAGAAGCTGATTTTTACTCCAGCACGTCCTCTCAATTAATCGTCAGAATACACAGTTTGTAACTGCCCTGCTGAAACATTCATTTTGTGTTTTCTAATCTGATGCCTCTTTTCGCCACACAGATTAATTAGTCAAGTTTGTTCCAGAACTGATAAATCACTAACTCAAAAATAAAAACCGTTTCTAATTCAACACTCTATAGTAAAGGTTTCTCTTGGTTTAGACACAAAACAATTATATTAGGATTTAGGGAAGTCGTTACAACAATCGGTGTCCAACACTTACGCCAGTGTTATACTTTCAATTCATCTTTGTGTTCACGTCCACAACGGGCTGCATCATTAACAGAATTGTTCACAATGCACAACCATGCTATCCAAGATCCAAGGGTGCGTGCAACAAGCCTACCAGATGTGCTGGATGTAAACAACAGACACGCTGATACGCAAAGAGGTTACTATTTGATTAATTATTAGATCACAGCAAAAAAAAAAAAAAGCCTCAGCAGCACCGACACAGGTGCTATGTGAGGAGTCTAAATTAAGCCTGGCAGTACGATGGCTAGTATGTTCCTCTTATGGTAAATGGTAAATGGACTTGTACTTATATTGCGTTTTTCTAGTCTTTCTGACCACTCAAAGCTCTTTTACACCACTCGTCACAATCACCCATTCATACCACATTCACTAACTGATGGTAGGGGCTGCTGTGTAGTGAGGGACTATCAGCATTAGCTAATCTCATTCGTTCACATTCACACACCTCTGAACAACAGAGGGAGCAATTCAGGGTTCAGTGTCTTGCTCAAGGACACTTCGGCATGTGACTGCCGGAGCTGGGATCGAACCGCCAACCTTCCAATTGATAGACGACCGACTCTACCCACTGAGCCACAGCCGCCCCTTATGTTGCCAATGCTGTACAAAAGAAACTTAACAGTGCCAGACTTGTTTTCTTATAGTTTCGTAGGTTTCTGTGTCGACTTCTTAACTGAGCTTATCTGTCACCAGCTATCTTGACAGGCATATGCACTGGCATCGACACATCCTGCAGATAATAGAGGACTTGAAAGATCAGTTTGTCTTCAAAACGTTCCACCATTGATGTCTCTGCCGCTGTATTAACTGTCACATCCCCTCTGCCCTCTACGCTGCCCCTGCAGTCCATGTGCATACAGCATCTCTGGACCACGTTGAGTTGATTTTTGAGGATGTGCACAAAAGGCGCAAGGCACAGTGTGCGGCCATCGATAACACTCGAACATGTAGTTAAAAAGCAGGTATATGTCTGGCGTCACAGACTGCAGAAAGCAGACAGCAGTTTCCTGTGTCAAGTTCTTTATTGCCAATGGACAAGGATCATTATTTGACATGGTGCTGATAGTTTCATTGGTTTTTGACTTTGAGTTGGAAAGTACAATGGATAGCATCCCAAGTGTGTGTTTCGTGGTTTGATATTCCTGAAACAGACTTTGTGTTAGAATTTTGCCATATATTTGAATAAATACCTGTGTGTTTAATTTGATTTCTTAGCTTTTAGAGAAGTTTGCACAGACAGTCGTCCTTTGGGACAAAACCTACTTTTAAAACCTCACACGTCACTGTCAGATTTCTCATCATGTTCAAGTTTGTTAAAGCTGACTTTTTGAGAGTCCAATATGACTTCTGAATTATTCTGTATGCTCTAATGAACTTTGAGCCTTCATGGATAATGCATGATGGAGTGAAGTGATATCAGGGAAATGGAAAATGGGATGGCAAATGGAAATGCAAAATAGAGTGCTCTTATCTTCAGCCAGTTTGAGACATCTCTGGGTTCATTATTACGCGTGGCCTCTTTTGGCTGAAGGTGTAACCTTGGATAAACTTAGTTACTTTGACTGTTTAAGGTTTTAACATCTTTATAGTGTAGTATAACCATCCTTACATACATACATCCATGAATAATCACTGTAAGGAAATATAAAGCCGTTAAATACTTCAGGAATGTGTCGCTCTGCAGTCTGTGTCAGATAGTTTTCACCTGCAGTGAGATTCTTTTGTGTTATTCTGCCAGACGGAGACTTTTGAACATCAGAGTGAATCAGAATCAGACTGCTCTGTATAATGTCCCAGCCGTGTCTATCTCTTATACAGTGTAAAGCCAGAATAGTGGGTTATGAGAATAGTCTGAGGGTGGATTCTGAATAAGTAATTTGAAATTTCTGTTCCAGTAACATCCCACAGCCTCTCCGAGTAAGTATTCTGAGGAATATCAAAGAGGACAAAAAAACAGCATTAATGCACAGACACAGTTCTGTGTGGAAATGCTAAGTAGATCCATAAAATGCTTACCATGTACTTCTACATCAAACAAGAAGTGACACGGTGCAGAGAATAGATTTGATTTCATCTGTAGCTCTCATGTGGCCTCCAGCTGACGTCTCTTATTTTCCCGTTAGGTTTAGGACTCAAATCAAAACCTGATGTCTCTGACTAAAGATCCACTTAAAAGGAACATTTAATAAAAACAAGTGTTTCACTCCTTAAGAAATCATGATGTGATCAAAAGTCTGAATTAAATTGTTCTGAAGTCTCCAAACTTCTTGGCAATTCCAAAGCTTTGTTTTGAAAATAGCTGTAGATAATAAAAAGAAATGTGTTGCAGTATATTAAGTAGTTTCCATGACGCTTTAATAACCCTGTTTAGCTGCAGTCTTCTCTATAACAAAGTGTTCCGCAGCAGCTTACTGTAAGAGCATCCAAGAGGAGTGATTGATAAGCTGTAAAACTCTGGCTCTGTTTTCAGAATCAGTCATGGCCGCAGGGGAAAGCAGCTCTCTCTGTTAGAGAACATCAGTGCGGGAAAGTCCCGCTCTCTGATAGATCCTCTCACTCAGTCACGGCATGTTTCCATGTAATTGTGGTTGAAAAGCCAGAGACAGAGTTTAAACTGTTTAACTAACAGCACCCTTCAAAAGACAGGGTCAGGCATCAATGGTGCCATGACGGTGCAGGACATGAAACACATGGCTTCCAGAAGGATCCTCGGGCTGCTCGTTCATTAGAATTTTGCAGGAACTGGTGTGAGAGCAAACTTCAAACAGTCATGTACAATTAAAAACATCTTAAAATCTCCTCTACTACTCGATATCACTTCTGCATAGCAATTAGTAGTTAGAGTATTAGTAGTACAAAACAATTCACTAAGCTGGATTCGAGACAATGTCTTTGTTTTTCTTTTTTTTAATTAAGGAAAATTGAGCAAATTGTTTTAAGGGTGTTGGAAACCCAATTAATGTTTAAGCTCTAGAGAAGAGATTTCCTCATAAAACTGTTATTTGTGATGCTTTTCTTTTGCGTTTTTTTACTACCTGATGCCCACGTTACCATATTTCCTCTTTTGATTACAAACATGCTTTTAAAGGGTGCAACAGTCCTTCCACTGTCGTTACGGGAAATTAAAGCAGCTCAAAGAACAATCAGTAGTAAAATATGTTCATTCTGTTAGCACCCCCAGAAGAGGAAGAAGCTCTTGAATAGTCATAACGTTGTCTGGAATGTTGTCTGTAAATGACACAACTTGCGACATGTGTGTAAGGAGTAGAGAGGAAGAGATTGTCAACTGGTATGATTGAAATTAGAGCATTGTTGCCGTAGTTCAGCAGCTGCAGTGTCTGTTGCTGCCAATGATGACACATAATGCCACCGCTGTGCTTTTGAATGGCATATTTCACTTTTAAAAAACTCCCCAACCACTCAGTTGACAAGTCAAGTACGGATTCAAATATCCCTGTAGGACTTTGAGTTGTGCTCCAACCTACGAGCTAAACATACCAGTGCAGTTAATCAGACTGATGTCAGCCGGCAAGCACATCACCAACGCCTGAAGAGAACTAGTGTGCGAGTCGCCTGTCGATGAAACACTTAAACTCTGTCTCCTACCTCTGACTCATGGTTTCAGACCACACTGGTGTAGCAGTTGAGCATTTTGTTGAATGATTGATCTAAAAATTAAGATACTAACGTACATTTGATTGAATTAATTTGATTCCCAAAGCAAGAGATTTGTAAGAATTACTTCTCATTGTTGGAATGGACCTAAAAACTGATTTGAAATGCAAAATAATGGAATTTTAAACGTCATTAAAAGTGTGTTTAATCATGATTGGCCGTTAATAGGTCAGAAATAGGTCGCAATTAAAACAGTTTATAGCTCTCCTTCAAATATAGCACACGTTAGGTGAAGGGTTTTTATACATTTTAATGCAAAGGTGTTATAGCTCATACACCTAAAATTAAGATATAACTTAAGCTAACAGCAACTAAAGAGACTGTAGTGTCAACCCTCTGAAGGAGCTGAACTGATCAGTAATGTGTATTTTTGTGGGTCAAACTTTTATTTTGCATGATATTCTCAGTAAAATATCATCTTTCAGCAGTAACATAGTCCGTCCAAACACCAACATTCACTCTGAGAGCAGTTTGGTTTGTTATTACTAAATCAAGAGGCTTCAGGTTTTCTCTGTGCATTTTCTTCAAGCAGCCTCCGAGCTTTAAACATTCAGAAAATGTTTACTGCTTTAGTATTTTGTTTTGGCTGAGCTCATGGAAGAAACACTAGTGAATTATGATTACGAGCCAAAACAAGAAGTATGCTGAATATGAATTTCTTAAACTGAGTGAACTTGGCTCCGAGCAGTTTCTGAAACATTTATTCCCCCTTTTCCAGGAGGCTGAATTGCTGAAATAAACATTCAGTTTGGGCACTTGCCAGGATTAATGATTGGCTGTTGACAGTCAGTGACTCCAAAATGTTCAGTCATGTCCAACGTACCTTGGCTGACAGACTTCAAACTGTTCACACGCCAGCTGAGCTCTCCTGGTTGTACAGCTATTTAGTACAAAGTAGCATCTTTTTGGAAGTTATGATGAATATTTTAGGAGAAACGTGGGTTTGGAAGGGAAGGGAAGGGAAGAAATCTACAACAGCCATGTGATTTCAAATTGGAGCCATGCCACCAGGTCTGAGTGGAGGGTAATTATTGACTTTGTGTTGTGGCTGTAAATTCATCATCACCATAAGCAGACACAACGTTAAAGCCAGAATAGTAAACCATTGTCAACAGTAGACCTCTAGTGTTTGGAAAGTTCCCCACAGCTCTATTCAATGTATGCTGATGTACTTATTTTTACACAAAGAATGGCCTCAAGCTGTAATCGATATACAGTGTGTGACACCATTGTCTCACTCTCAGTTCACTCTCACACACAAGTGGATTGATTACTGCTGATAGGCTTCTTCCCTATAATCTGTGTTTAGCTCTGAAGCTGTGGGCTCATGTTAATGAAATGAGGTGTGTAAGTATTATGTGTGTTCAAAACTATTATCTGTTTAGATATGTTGTCCAGGATCCACCTCTCTCTGACTCAGTTTGTCTTTGAGTTAAGCCAATAGTTGCGTGACTTCATACTCTAGTCATTTAGTTTTTCATTCGAGCAAACCCTGATTGGCTGAGATAATTAATTTGCAAAGATCTGCAGTTTGGAGTTGACCAAACCAGTCAAAGGCTGCCTTCATCATTCTTCCAGCTTTAAGTAGGATTTTGGCAAATAAATAGAGTTTGATTTTCCTGCTTTTTTTTGTGATTAAGAATTAATTTTGTTGTCGTTTGTTACATAAATTGAAATATGATGATGTTCATAAGCGTGTGCTCACAGTCACAGAAGTATCACTGAGAACCATAGTTTGTTAGGCCAAGTGAGGGAATTAAGCATAGAAAACTATGAAGTCTACTGACTTTTACAAATGGGAAATGACTCCCAGGTCCATGTGATATTAGTGAGTGGATGGAAGACATTAGCAAGAGGTCAAATATTCAGTAGTCAGATATATACCAAGCGGCAACCTCCAGTCTCAAACGAGGAAGCCCATGCGGAAGTGTTATAAACTGCAATACATCAAGAATCCACTTGAGGCTGGCTGCAGAAACACCGGAAACCACATAGACATGACTGGGAAAAAGACGATCTTTGCAGCATTAATAAACATGTTTACAGTCTGGTTCAAAAAACGGCTTGGCTCTATGAAGCTAATCTCTCTATCGCACACACTATACGGGGGTGGATTGGAACACAACGGTTCAGAAGATATTAAGATTACAGGTTTTTGCCCAAATAAGGACATGCCTGACTTGACTCCCGGACAGGAACACACAGCTTTTGGCTTGGAGGCTCAAACTCCACCCCTTTACGTCACACTATGCCTGGTTGAGTTCCGCATTTCCAATATGGCTGCCGCCGTCGATTGGCTTCAAAACAGCTCTCAGGAACAGATGGGTGACGTCACGGATACTACGTCCGTATTTTATACAGTCTATGATATATACACATATTTGGTGAGGAAACCATAGTGGTTACAACCTCTGATGTTAAAATATGAAGCCAGTTCAGGGTTCTAAAATATGTTGGCACTATTTTGAATCAATATAAATTTGCAAACCAGCAAATTCTGTTTTTCAACATTTTACACAGCCTCCAAACCTTTTTGGGACTAAGGTTGTACATTTGTGCAGGATAATTAATTTCCACGTATTGCCGTATTAGCTGCGGCACACTGTCAGTTCAGCATCATCATTACTAATCACTCCAAACTGTCATCTCCATGTTCAGCCGACCACTTTACCATGCTGCATCTCAACTAGAAGCCACATGGTGAAGTTGTTAAGGATCAACCTTATATAGGTTCCCTCCTTGTTAGGATCTATGAACTACTAACCCTCCATGTACCTGCTTCACTCTGTGACCTGTAATGGCAATAAATACATCAACACACTGTGAGGGCTGTGAGTGACTGCTTTACAATTTTTTCAGCTGGAGGTAGTCTTCATCAGTCAACATATACCTTTCTGAAACTGACATTCTGACAGCCGCGCTCGCTTTCTGCAGCAGCTCACCCGGTGAGAGTTGGAAAGAAATGGGTAGAACTCCAAACATTTTTCTGACTCTCTGAATTCCTCACATTTCTACTTTTGTCAGCTCTTAAAGTTCTTGGAAGAACTAAATAAGTTGCCTCTGCGCTGGCAGTGATCAAGTCATTGTGCTTTCACAGAGGAGGCAGGAGTAGTGAGACTGAAATGTAATGAAACTCCAAACAATGCTTGGAAAGAGTTGTAGGAATATGCAAGCTCTGCATTCACTTACCTTACATTTTTAAATCGGGGTGGACTGGTACAGCTGCTTCTAACCACACACCAGGGAATACAGTGACCTTTGTGCTTCCTTTAAGCGCCAGAGAAGTTATTTTCCTTTTATTGAACTCCACTCACATCTCCAACCAGCTTCTCCCTCTGACTACAAAATAACCAGCTTCAAGAAAATAATGTGCTACTTCAGTTTCGCAATTCACAGTGTTGGGCCTCTGCCACCTGTTGTTTGGCTATAGATGGCTATAAATGAAGAAGAAAGTCTGAAATTTGGCTCATATGTTATGAACAATATACAAACAATAAAGTCTTTAGCATTATAACATAAACAACGACAGTATAAGTACATGTTCTACTTTTTAAAGAGATACAGTGTGTGTCAACAATTATGAAGACTCTTTTTAGAACAGCTGTCATCCTTCACTCCAACCCCCTGTTATTTGCATACACAGGAGATCTAGTTTTTGATAAATGCAGTCATACTTATACACACTTATATCTGTTAACAGCTTCATTTTAACATTTATATACTGCTTATCAATCCTTAAGTGGAGCACCTAATAGTAGAAACATTACATCACTTGATCCTTGTGGGAGCCTTGGGCAGATTATTATGCAGTGCTGAGAAATTAGATTAAATAGATACTCAGGGCTGCACCTGCAGAGGGGAATTTCAGTGCTATGCTAAGTAATTTAAGTGAATTCATTGAATCTCTGGAATTATAATTAGCTTAGATAATCATTAGCTTTTTGTTGAAATTTTGCATCAGCATGGCCAGTTTAAATATTTAGGTAAGAGATGATGTACCATGAGTGATGATGTATAGTGAACGGATGATTATGTTAATCAGAATCCAGACAGGGTGAGCAGGACCCTGAGGTGAAGGAGTCTTGTCACATCATGAAGAGGCTGCTTAGGCTGCTCTCATATCTGTGCCCTGTGGTTGTCATTATCTTGATTCTCAAGACCAGCCTGAGACAGACACTAGTGGTTTTTGCCAGTGTCAACAGGCTGAGATGAAATGTACCAGACTCTGTTTTGACGTGATGTTTATGATCAGGTTGTCCTAGATATCCCTGACGTCTATTTCTTGAATGAGAATTAAGTTCTATTTTTATAGGGTGTTGACCAAACAGAATCAAGTGTTTGACACTGCCGGTAGGTAGAGAGCTGGGTGATGATATGATTTAACATCTGTAATAACAGAAAGCCCTTTCGTCAATTACATTGAGTTACCTCAATGTAAATCAGTTCACAAATTATAGCAAACACTTCTTTAAAGGACATTTAAAATGCCTGTTAAATAGTCCTGTTGTTATTTTAAATCTTTGTTTATGCTTATTCTTAAAACAAATTAAATCCAGTTTAGTCAGACAAATAACGAAAGTATCCTCTATAATAAACTGATGAACGGTTGAGTCTGTGTTCTGGTTAGCATGTTATTTTTGGAGCACTGATAGAAACCAGTTTATACCACGTCCTCTGCTCCACATCCGCCCACAGACCAGCGCTACCTCTGCTGTCTCCCACTTGTCAGACACTGGTTCTCCAGCGAGTTGTGATGAACTGTCATGTGCGTGACTAAACCGGTTCAACAGCGCGCCGTTGGTTGGAGAAATCACTCAGCCATTACAGCCCCTCAGTGTCTGTGAAAACAGCTTCAGGCAGGGCGGTTTGGACCAAGAGATGGGGAGAGACTGTTTTCTCTGCAGCAGGGAAGCACGGTTCATGCTTCTCCCTAACCCCTTGCAAACAGCATGCCAACACAAGTCTCAAACAGCACCTTCTCTATCCACTTGTAAATTCACCAGCTCGGCAGCACAGGAAGGGAATGTAAATTAGGTGTGACTAACAGCAAGATGGGAATCCTGGCAGTTTTTCCCCTCCTCTCTTGCTGTTCTCCCCCGGCTGCCGAGGGTTTTGTACACAACCACTTTCCCGCAGTGCTCGAGGCTGTCAGCTTGGTTTCACATGCAGAATGACTTCAGCTGGAGGTGAACTAAGCTGAGGATAGATAAGGAAAAAATGATAGAAGGGCAGAATGGCTGATCTGTTTTCAGAATGAAGCCATTTTTAAAAGATCTCTGGGACTTATCATTAACTAGGAGTACTTTCATATGGACCTCAAAAGCATCGGACCATTCAAGCACCATGAAATGTACGAAATACAACAGCCATGTGTGATTTCCTAGAAACATTTAGCTGTACTGACTGCTGGAAGGTTTGTAGTATAGGTATACTACTTTGTTGAAGGAAAAGGTTGGCAATATTTCTTGCAAAATCCATGACAAGAATAAAATAAGTAGTTGATGAATAGTACAGCCTGTGTGGTCAAAGCATGATGCTGATCATTCCTCTATACTTAAGATCCAAAACTACTGAAAACACACCAATGAGCCAAACATTGTGTACATTAAGAGGAAACCATGGGCGTCATGGGTTTATGAGTTAGTCCCAAAATACACATACCCGATACTATAATGTATCACACTGCTGAAATTGTCCCAAAAAAATTCACTATTTTATCCTTTTGTCATACTCCCCTTGCCCCGAGCATGTTCTTCATTTTAAAACACACACTTGTGACAATTTCACACTGTAAACTGACAAATTACTGGTTCTTATTCGGGATTCACCGATCCAACTTTTATCCAACCTCAGCTCTGGGTATCACCGATACAGAGTACTGATCTGATAACAGTGTTAAATTCATAACCTGCATGTCTCTGTGGGGATGAGACTGTCTACTCTATCACTATCTACTCTACACTCTGTCTCTGCATCACTCACACACCGTGACATTAAACTGTGACACTAAACTGGGACACTAAAGCTTCTCTGTATACGAGCTGATTGATACGTCTAAGATACACTCTACCATGTTGTCCATGGCTTTTTCATGATGCCAGAATTGTTTCAAAATGACATGCACTTTAGTCAGGTGACCAGCATTTGTTTTATGGCAGTCAAAATCAAGCCACTTGTTTGTGTGATCTGTGGAAGTTAGCTAAGAGTTAAGTACTGTGCACTGTGTAGCTTGTGTCTAACCGATCTACTGTGATAACAGGCAAACGTCAGAACTCCAGATATCTGTGCTAACACAGCTTCTAACTTTGTTGATAAGAGTTCATCAGTGATAGCAAACTATACCAAGTGGTCAACCAGGCAGCAGAATCTTTTGTTTATAACAACTTGGTTGCTGGTGCCAAACAGTACATCTGGGAACCTTCTCTAGACGCTTTCAAACTATAATAAAAGGGATGGGCATTTCAAGCCAAAATACTATTCGATAGCATTGGCATCTATTCGAATAATCCCCCCCCCCCCCCCTCCCATACACACTCCCATACACACTCCCATACACACTCCCATACACACTCCCATACACAGACAGCTGTTCTATTAACAGCCCGTTTGTGTGGCAGTCACGTTACCCAGCAGCAGGACGAGTTGCTGCTAGTAGCAGGCACTGACAGCATCTGTCTCAAGCTTTACGCCGGTGTATCTGTGACGTGGCGTGCCATGTATGTTCACATTTTACAGCTATGCTGTCTCTGAAAATACATGGAGATAATAGCCGCGTCTGTCGCCAATGTTTTTTTCTTCTTTTGCTATTTAATGCAGTTAGCAATCTTCTTCTCCTGTTACTTAATGCGGTTAGCAAACAGCTTTAAGACGCTCTATAGCCACCGTCTGGCGGGAATACTATATTACAACCAGGCACTGGTAAAACGATGAAAAATTTTACTTTTAAAATAAGAAAATGTTCAAAGTAAGTCTTATATTTTTACAAAGTGAACGAATATTCGAACTTCACTACCCATCCCTACTATGCTACCAGCAACATGAAACAATAACTTTGCAGGTACTGCAAGAAGATGTAAAAATTGGTGGCACAACAAGCGATAAATCCACTGCTAAGCCTTTGTTGTTGTGCTATGTTGGCTCTGCTTAACAAACCTCACAGACCCACCAGCATGCTGATGACACATGATGTAGTACGCTCATGTTGTTGCCTTGAACACAGAATAGCAAGGAAGTGAATTGATTAGACTGGCCCCAGACTTATATTCTACTCTCTACAGATTTGACTGTTGTCACTGCAACCCAATCCAGCTATGGACTGATATCAAATTTCAGGATCGGATTGTGGCATCCCTTCTTCTAATTGATCCATAACAATGTCTGTTAAAGGAGAGAAAATAGAGCAACACCAGCTTTTACAACACATACCAAAAAGAAGACTGTAAACATCAGCCTCTGCATGAGCGTCCTTTTGGATTTCACATGCAGGAAAAAATGACCAGCTTGAAAATATGCTGCACAATTTATTCCTTGACATCATGTTTGAATTCAGACCATTAAATCCCGCCATTGAGATTCTCATTGTTGCAGCGTTTTCGCTGTGAACTGCTTTCTCTCCAGGCAGTGTACTTGTAATAGACTCTGAATTGGTTATTGCAGGAGCCCAGTGGGAACCAATGTAACAGATACAGTTGGAGGTGTTACATTCAATCACAGAGCCGGTGGTGCTCCACTTTAACTTTTCCTTTTCTGTGTCACCATTTGTAGTCAGGGAGTAATTTCCTCGTGCAAAAATGTGTCATCTGGAGGTGTACCAACATGTGGTTAGAGTGTACATGCAAAGCTGTCCTAGGTTTATTATTCAGGTGAATTGGGACTGGTGTGTAATAAAAAGATAGAATATAAAATCCATCCTTTTTATTCTCCAGTGCGTGGGCAGTGACTCTCACAGAAAGAGAAACAGCGACCACACAATTATTCTTGTGATTATTATTGCAAGGAAGTGGAGGGGCTGCATGTTATTGATGTCAGGGAGGATGTCAATGAACCTCTATTGCAATCTAATAAATACTCCTTGCACTGCTGCCCCTGGATTTTCAAGGGATTATCTGAGTGCGCTTTCCATCAGCGATGAGCTACATTCCTCCATTATGTGTAAAGGGAATAGTATGCATACAGTCATATTAGCGAATATGTAAGAAGGGTATTGAAGTGTGGTGTATGTGTGAGCATGTGTGGCTGAGTGTGTGTTTTTACGGTCTTGATGATGGAGAGCTAGCCCTGTGCAGACAACCTGTGCTTATTTTATGGCCTCCTCCCCAGCTGCAGCATGTGGGCAATAAACCTTTCTCCAGCAATCTCCAAACAGTGCAGCAATCAATGGGAAATTATCTCAGCCAATCGATGGGCCAGCCTTTCTGTTTCTCCTGCTCTCTACCTCTCCTGCTGTCCTATCTGTATCCTTTCCTCCCAGCAACCCTCCCTCCCTCCCCCTCTTTCTCTCTCTCTCCGTCCCTCTCCTCATCCCTTCTGTCTCATTTTTGCTGTCTCTCTGTTTTTTCCACCCACTCCTTCACTCCTTCCCTCCTTCCCTCCCCCACTTTCACTTGCATTCCCTCCAGCTCTCTCTCGGCTCCGCAGCACCTACTCTGAAATGCGACAGCTCAGCAGCTCCAGAGCCATTAACAAAAGTCGCCTTCACCCAAGGAATATGTAACAGTGCTGGATTGACTTCCTGGGGAATATAATGAGTCTGACTTGTTCATTCAACCACAGGGTACTTCCTCTGACAGTCGTGACAACAAGGCCCACTTTATTGTACAGTCTGTACTGTGTCGCTGTTTCTGTTGCCCTTGTTTGTAGGTGGCCAGTTACATATCACCTTGTTATTCCTCCATGTGTCGAGGATATTTCTGTACATTTTGAGCTCAGCTCTTGGACTGTTGGACTGGACTTAGTATTTCTGCAAAACCAGTCCAAGTCTTATTAGCTCTGTAAATACTTTAACTTAGTTGTACTCAAACGTAAATCACAATAATTAAGAGATGACTCATCAACAATAGAATAATGTAATAAGCATTTTTGTATTGCCTTTATATGCCCTCCATGACTACTTCCAGAAAAGGAGGTTATCCAGACATCATCACCTGGCTGTGCAAATACCCTCATTTCAGAGATTGTTTATTTCAACATGTTTGGTTTTCCAAACTCAACTGATGGTTCGCTCCAAATCAGAAGTGCATTTCCTAGAGTGTCCAATTGAGGCTGTCTCCAAAAGCCAAGAAATCCCCTTAAGGCCCCATGTTAAAATGCCCAACTTTACAGTAAAAAAAAAACAGGTCAACTTCCTGGTTTAGGTCTATGTAGCTCATTTCTTAATGGGTACACATTATGGGGTTACAGTAGTATGTTAACACCCGTCAAGATGATATGAAGGCTTGGAGCAGAGCATACATTTGAATAATTAGGACACAGCAGAATAAACGTACACTACCAGTCAAAAGTTTGGACACACCCTCTCATTCAATGTTTTTTATTTATTTTAATAATTTCCAACATTGTGGATTAATACTGAAGACATCAAAACTATGAAATAATCTTGGTTTGCCATAATATGGATTACAACAGTAGTCAAATAGGGCTAGCCATTGTGTACTAACCCTACCTCGGATCAGCACAACTGATGGTCTCAAACACATTAAAGGTGACATATCATGCAAAATCGACTTTTTAATGGTTCTCTACCTGAAATATGTGTCCCTGGCATGTCTACAAACCCCCCGAGAATGAAAAAAATCCATTCTGCCCCTGTTTTGATTTCTACACCTTTCTGTAAATGTGTCTAAAACGAGCCGTTTCAGACTTATGTGTTTTTGTTACGTAACAACAATATCGGTCTGTCACGAAGTCAGAGCTCGGAGCTTGTTCAGCCCATAGACTGTATAAAATAAAACTCAACCCTTCCTCCGTTTTTCTACATGTAGTAGCTGTAGCTGTGTAACAAGACACATCGACATACTGACAAATAAAACAACAAGAAACACTAAATCTGTGACCAATCCTTCAGAAAGGTCCTGCTGCCTTTCTGGCAGAGGTCAGTTTTACTCCCCATGTCTGCAGATTTGAAGATCTAGTGGATGATTTTTATTTATCATGGATAAGTGCTAGAGCTAGTTAGCATAGCCACATAGCTACATGTTCATAGCTGTGTACCAAGACACATGTCTACATACTGATAAATAAAACAACAAGAAACACTAAATCTGTGACCAATCCTTCAGAAAGGTCCTGCTACAGGCGCCTCTCCATCAGGATCAGATTCTGGATCAGATTCAGAGGATTGAAGTAAAGCGATCTGTGAGCAGCCGTGTATATTCAGCCAACATGTAAACATTAGATCAACGTGCCGATGAGCCGAGGCCACATCCACTTCCTGAGGGGGCGTGGTCAGAGAGAAAACAGAGTGTTCTGAGGAGGGTTGAAGAAGAGTGTTTTTCAGGCAGGCCAAAATCTGATTTCAAAGTGTTTTTTTGAGCATAAACTTTAAAGACATGTTTTGGGGACCTCTTAGACCAATATATATTGATGAAAAAAGCGTGATATGTCACCTTTAAGAAGGCAAGTCATTCTACAAATTAACTCTTGACAAGGCTCATGTTAATTAGAAATCCTTCCAGGAGACCACTTCATGAAGCGGACTGAGAAAATACCAAGAGTGTGCAAAGCTGTCATGAAGGAAAAAGGGGGCTACTTTACAGAATCTAAAATATAAAACATATTCTAGTTTGTTTAACACTTTTTTGTTCATTAAATAATTCCAAATATGTTCTTTCATAGTTTTCATGTCTTGAGTATTAATCTAAAGTGTTTCAAATAGTTAAAATAAATACAAACCCTTGAATGAGAAGGTGTTTCCAAACTTTTGACTGGTAGTGTACATGTTGTTACGTTGTAGCTGTTGAAAATAATTTGGTTGTCAGCATTTTCAATAATCCTTTGCCTTCAACACTTCTCTTTAAAAACCAAACACAGACTATATCCATGTTTTATACAGTCTATGATTCACTTTCAGCACTCTAACAGCACAGTTCAGCCACAGCAGGCACTCGTTTTCTGTGAAAAGGCTCTAAAGTCACCATAAAGCCGCCTGCCGAGCACTACCACTAAATGGTAGGAAGACTTTGTTAGCAACTAGAGAGGGAACTTAATGGAGCATTTAGCAGCTAAAGAGCCAAATAATTCCCTCAGGAGCTGGAAACAAAAGATAAAAAGATTACTTTAGTTACAACTGCCAGGTTGCTGTGAGACTGAAATAATATTAATGCTGCCTCATTTCAACTGGAAGTGTAAAATGCAACCTGTTTAACTGTTTTTTAGAAGGTATACATGTCAGCTTTGTGTTTGCAGCTTGGTGAACTAGTCGCAAGTGCCTCAAACAATTATGGAAAATGTTCTTTTTTGTTATAGTACTTTTAATTTATCCTATTCATTGATTCATGCACTTCTCAGCAGGGGGCGTGCATGCAGCTGTAGGGCAAATTGCAAAACCTTAAAAGATTTTGCTTTCCAGTGTGAATGTTTCAAACTCATTATGTAGTGTTGCGACTTAAATTTGCACCTGAGAAAGCTCTTGTGAGAGCAGGGAAGGACATGCAGCAAAGGGTCATGGCAAGGAGTCAAATCAGCAAGGACTATGAGGACTAGCGCCTCTGTACATGGAGGAAGCACTCAAACTGCAAGGCCAACCACTATACCCATGCTTGCTTTCTTTTAACAGTCACATGTATCACTCGGAACATATTTGCATGGTAAATGTAGACAAAAAATGCTCCTTCTACAGCATGCTGTTATTTGCCTCATCTAACACCTACCCACCTGGTGGGTTCAGGTATTAAACATAACTATTAACAGCCAGTCTTACAGCCTCATTATGCTAATGTAGCTCCTGAAGAGGCATCCATATTTATTATGTCAATATTTAGTTTCATAACCAGGTAAGAACTCTTCAAAGGAGCTTTAATGATCAGTTTACAAGCCACAAGCTTGGAAATCCATAATTACTGGGCTTTTTCTTCACACCAAAAAATCTGATTTATCACTTGATAGATTTCATACTGTAGTCCTGAAAAATGTTGCTTTAGAAAATAACTTTACATTCTCTGTTTTCATTTCAGCACTGCACTTTGTCATTTCGGTCAAAGAGGAATGCATTATGCTCTGTGCATATTGGGCTTACTGTGTTAGCGTGCGCCAAATAAGTAACAACCTCACTAAAACTACAAAGTGAGTGCTGTCAGTGCTTGAATTGATTTATATAAACCCTTCATTTTATAGATGCTGATTCATCTCACTGAAATTTTACTTTGTAATGACAGCGTAAAACTCCCCGAGCCAATTTATTTTTTAGAATATTGACTTTGGCTCTCTCCTGCAAAACACCCATCGGGATGAAAGAATGATGCATTTCTGTAATAAGGGGTTTATCATTAGAGTAATCTTGGATAAAGTTTTGGCAGTGTTCCCCAGAAATTCCAGAGGTGTTTCCATGCCTAAGCAGCTCTTGCTCTTGGCAGAACAGACTGACACTGACAGCCATTCAGACATGCTAGGAAATGTTGAGCAAACAGCACTTCTCCTAAACACCTTGTTTATGCTGCTACTACCTGCAGAGTTCAGCCATAACGTGACAACATGAAAAGAAAGCACAAGTGACAACCACCTCCCTGCCTGTCACACTTGTATCATTCTTCTGCCTCAGCCAAGGGGAAAACAGCCAGCTAATGTAGTGGTTCGACAAGCAGGAGGCTCGCGTTGGCCACATAGACTCTGGGTGGTTATTTGCCTTGGAGTTAAGGATAGGGTCAAACAGGTTATCAAAACCCAGCAGAGTTTGTTTTGCTCTGAGAAGGATAAAGCAGCAGAGAACAGTTTGTGAGAATGAGCTCTGATGGAGAATCTTAAAATGTGATCGATACTGCTAAGGCTTCTCAGAGAGAGAGAGAAAAGTGTCAGAGTAGATGAGGAGGTCAACTCGGATCAGTAGCTGCAGGGGTTTTGTTTACGCACCATAGCTACAAGCGTTATATAAATAGTAACCTGACAAAATCCCTCTTTGAGATTCTCAGCTGTTTTCATCTTTGTAAACATTCTCAGCAGAGGTTCACATGAGTTAGCAAGCAACAAATTATAACTGTGGAAATTCTCACAACAATGGAGGCTACTGTTGGAAATGGTTGTCTGCTAATCAGCAAGTTCATGCAGGTGCTGTTTGCTGGCTCAGCTACAAAATCCAGACGTATTAATGAAAGAATACTTGACTGTTACATTCTTGGCAGCCATAGAAACATGCACTGATATAAACATTCCTTGGAAACATGAAGGGGGAGAGTATTGAGACACTGTCAGAAGGTGTGATATCTGAGTTATTACTGAGCATTTGAACATTTGAATCTCAAAGCAAATCTTTTGGACTGTTGCAGATAGTTTCAAACAGCTTGGTTAATAATGGGGTCCCACAAGGGTCAGTATTAGGCCCCTTGTTTTTTCACTGCGTTCATAGTAATGCTTATTAGTTGTTGCTCTTTCCATTGTTATGCTGATGATGTCATCTTGTACACCATCTGCCCTCCTCCAAACAAGCCCCCACCCCAAGATCACAGCCACTTTGATTAGATTTAAGCTATTTCATAAATCCAGATGAAGAAAAGTCAACAAGACCACCAAATTTAAATCTACAGAAAAAATAACAGCAGCTTTTTCACCTTTAAAATAGGGATATGTGTGTAGTTGACAAACTCAGTTGAACTGATTAATACTTTTATTGTTGAAGGACCAAAATGTCATATGTCTACTACTCAGATATATACAAGCACAGATGACAGACAGCATCTGTAGAGCAGCCCAGTTTGTCAGTAAACACTCAACTGGAGACATTTGTAACCAGCACAATCTGAACTTTAAACTGCAAAGAGGACCGAAGGCTGGGGGTGCTAGCTCTGCTGAAGTTAGCCACACTAAAGGTACAGTGTGTAATATTCAGAGGCATTTAGTGGTACAGACTTGATAGTCTGAGACTAGTGGATATAATAATCATATTTATGAGTATTTAGTGTATAATCACCTGAATTTAAAAATATTTTTGTTTTTGTTAACTTAGAATTAGTCTTTAAAGCTGGGGTTGGTAGTCAGATTTAGATACACTTTTTGTTATACTGGTTAAAATGATCTTTATGTCCTGATGGCAATCAATACATAATGTGTTCCTAAAAAAGAGCGAAAAAAACGCTGCTATCTACAGCCGGAGTAAACCTGGGAAAACACCAACCAATCCCTCGCCTTTAGGGTCCAAAATATGAAACTAATCAAATCCCATCCTGCCGTTCTGCCCGCCTCCTGCGCGTACACTTCATGTTTGTTTGTGTTTTTAACTTTCACTATGATAATGTTTTGGTGTTTTCTTACCGCTGAGAGAGACATGAGTTGACGTAGTGCAAAACACAAACGATGTGCTGAGGACCGGTTTTGAATCAGTCACACTCATATGGTCACGAATCAGCGGCGCTCGTGCACGTGAGCAGGGACGTCGTTTTGGAGGAGCTCCGAGGGGAGGGGGGGAGGGGTTAGACAGCGTCCTGAGGAAATGCTACATTCAAATTCATGCTAGTTTTCCATGACTACCAACCCTAGCTTCAATATCCAAATAAGCAGTGGGTCCTCTTCCAGCAGGACGGAGGCCGCCATCTTGCATTGCCATATTTATACAGTAGCACAAAACAGACAAACTTGTGACGGCTAAACGTTTTTGATCAAATATTTTACATGTTCCCTTCTTAAAAACACAAAACATTATGCAATCTCATCTACCCTCTACGCTGAATATTGGGAACATCTTATGTGATTCTGCCACAAATACACCAAGGGATGCAGTTTACATTCAAATCATTTCTCTAGACATTCACATGATGTACAGTACAGATAATGTACAGTACACTGACATGCCGCCGAGTGCTGTCATGAACAAGTCCTGTGTTTTAAACTAACCGCACATTTTTTGCATGTCTGGCTACTGTTAGAGCTATCCTTACAGCACATCTATAGAACTGGATTTAAAGACATCTTATTTTGCTTCTTACAAAGGCTGTGGTCTAATCGCTCTTTGTCATGGAATAAAAGGTCTCATTGGCCTTTTACCTCGTCATTCCCCCCCTCTCTCCATCTCGCTCAGCCGTTCTCTCTTTCTCTCCACTGTCTCTCCGAGGCCGCCTCTAATCAGCAGGCCTTGAGCTCTCAGAAAGGTCACTCTGTCCCTTTGATGGTGTTTTGATTCATCCCTTCCTCTTTTCTCTCCCCCTCCCACCCCCTTCCCTTTCACCCCCTTTCTCTCACAGGGAAGCTGGAGAGTCAGTACCACCAGGGCGCCAAGAAGGGGCTGGTCCCGTCAGCTGCAGAGTGATGTCAGAAGGGAAAGTGATCAGGAGAAATCGACCCGAGGGAACATGGATATTCATGTTAATTGCCACATTTTTCATTGGGTTGTTCCAACATTTGATCAAAGGTTGTCAATGCTGAGTTGACAATGTCAGCTTTATTGCATATTTAATCACTGACATTTGCATTTAGCCAAGGGAATATCGTCCAGACAGATGCGGCAAGATACAAAATACTTTGTACAGATATTCACCTCCTGCTTTTCTATTTGATTGTTTGCAGAAATAAAAAGTATAATATGCTTTATTTGTGCTTCTCTTTCTTTAATCCGGTAAAAACTGATTTTTCAGAATTAAATGAATGATTTTTGTTAAATAGGGATGCCATTTCTAGAAGCACTAGAATGAACTAAAGGTTGATTTATATTGTTTTTATTCAACTCATCGCCTCAGCAGAAAGTATTTTCGCCTCATTTTTTATTTAGCACCTTTTAACCACAAGACAAATGCTGCCCTGCTCTCCTCGTCATCACCAGCTATTACCCTCACACCTTAGGCCTCATTTTGACCAACAATAGCCCTGTGTTAGAAAGCACAGCCTTCTCATTCATGTCAATGAGATCCTTGCACTGGCACAGCAAGGGGGATGACGCAGAGGGCTCCAGCTAGGAAATACAGGGTCGTCAAGCAGATCATCACACTCATTATGTTCATCAGCGTGACCCAATGTCACCCAGCAACACTCTGTTTAGCCTAATCAAATACATGCATGTGCACATTCCTTACATCATTGTGTTTCAACTTCAGCAGTTTGTTGTTTTGTTGTTTACCTCACAAGCACTGGAGGGGAAGAAGAAACTGCTGATGGCATGAGGACTTCTTACTTGTAACTTCATGCCTCAAATGAACCTAAAGCCAACATCAGATATACCCTAAGACTTGCTCATTTATTGTTCGTCCAGGACTTCTTTGATGGCATTTCCTCTGCGCTTATGTAGCAGATGTAATAGGTGAGCACTGGTTTCTCTAAAGGATAATCCTTTGGATATCAGTTTTGCCTTTAGCTATTTGAGTTGACGTTTACATCATCTTAATAATAGAAGTTTCTTGGGGCAGGAAACATCCTCTGAAGTCTAAATTCTTTTTAGGCCATGATGAAAATTTGATGTCTTCTTTATAAATTGCTAAAGATGTAGTGGTACTGACACAAAAATCCATATTCTCTTCAAAATGCCCAAGCCCAGCAGATATTCAGTCCTAAATGATGTGATTTTGTACTACTTCTAAATCTACCAGCCTTCTTCTTCATGTCAAGCTTCATTCTTGTCTAACATTTTTAATCCAAAGCTGGAATGACAGACTCCTGGATGCAAACTCCTGAGTAAAGAGTCGTCTAACGAGAGTGAATCGGTTAATGAATACTTTATAGGAACATGCAGAATCAGTAGTTATCATGAATGGTATCACGTGTTGTTAAAAACAGTTCAGCGCTCATTAACTATCCTGTTTACAACTGAACAAAATGAGCTACACTTCAGAATAAGGCTTGGATGAGTCCCTGTGACCAGGTCTTCCCTTGAACTATCTATTATTAATGACCTAAAAGATATGTTTTAACCCTGCTCTTAAAGGGTGCCCTCAGACCTACCCATCATGCTGCTGTCTTTGTTGTGATTTTCTCCTTTTGTGTTGTTCTTTAATGTGTTATGATTTCAAATGAACTGCTACCATGGCCAGGTCTCAAGAGGACTTCCTTATTAAATAAAGGAAAAATAGTTTAAACAAAAAATCTTCCCTTCTTTAAAGGAAAACAAGGATGTGAAGAATACTAAGACCCTGTTTACAACTAGCATTTGTATTTTTAGGGTAGGGATGCATCCATGTATCAGTTAAACATCGGCATCCAACGATGTCAGCCCTGTTGACAGAAATCGGCACACTTAAGAAAAAAAACATGCAATGCACTGATGTCAGTAGTTGATGAATTTCATGTCTTATCTTTTCCTATTGCATCAGTGTAATGCTGGCAAGCTACTTCACCTAACTGCTGCTTCACTGAAGAGGTTTTATTGGGAAGAAAAACGTCTGATTTGTTTTCATGGTCAAAAAATGAAAAACAAATGTCAGCGGTGTGGGAGAGTTACACCGTCTTTGAGATGGATCAGAAACAAGCAGTTTGTACGACATGTTTCAGTGACATTTTAGGAGGAGACAGCCACAATTTACAACAACAGCAACAATGTTAGATCATTCAAATCTTGTTGCTGATTCTAAAAAATGTCAAAAGTAATGCAGCAGGAATTGGTGTCAAAATCAGCTGTCAGCTCAGTTGTTGTTTTAACCATTGGTATCGACATCAGTAGTTTTGGATGATCTGATCACAGGTAACAGTGGTCTCTAACTGCATATCAAGAGGCTTTCTTATTGGATCTCATTTCAGTACTCTGTATGTATGAAAAAATTGGTTTTGCACAGACCCAAGTGGCTAATGATATCTGACAGGAAACAGTGGTGCACTACCCACAACAAACGTATGCAGATGACACTCTTTATCTTTGTTTTTGTTTCTTCTTAGAACCCATTGAAGCACTCATTGTCAAAAAATGTTGCGATATACAGCCATGTTCCCCTCCAAAAGTTGTCCCTGAGATCTCAACGAACATATTGCGTCTTGTGTTTATACACACCAGCACTCAAAGCTTGTGATCAGCTCGGCCGAGATGCATGTTAACACCAGGTGTGAGCAGGGTTTTCAGTCTCTTCTGGAGCCATAACATGAGCCACATAACATGCACTGATAACATTCATTTAGACTTCTTAAGAGTCTTTCGTGCTTATAATCCAGAGCACACAGTGTTTCAGATACCTTTATTGTGAAGTCTTCCCCTGGTTGAAGTGCTGTTGTAACAGGCTCCCATTGACACTCTGCCAGTGCAATGTTATTTTGCGTTTGAACATTTTACCTGCACTCACATCGCTGTGTGTTTATTCCCTTCCAAATGTGTTGAGTGGCTTTTCCACTAAGCTGTTTCTTGCCTGAGGGCGTATTTCACCACGGTTTGAAAAGCATAGCATGAATCACACACACACACACACACACACACACACACACACACACACACACACACACACACACACACACACACACCCATCCAGTGTTGCTATGTTTTTGCCTGTGCCTGGCATTGTAATTCACTGTTGATTAGCTTAGATTTACTCTTGTTTGAGTTGCAGATTAGCTGCAACTCTGCGCTCAACTCCATTCAGCATGAGAACGCATAATTGCACCAGCCCTCCCGGTAATCTCCCACCCAGAGAATGTAAGAGCTGCCTTTTGTAAAGTTTCTCCATAGAAGGTGGGTTTTCTTCTCCTGAGAGGCTGCTTAAGAATTTACTAAATTCAGCTCCCAGTGAATCAACAGTGACAGCTACTCGCCCTGTGGGTGGCTTTTTCTTCTGTCCTCCAGATCAGGAGCATTCTCACGATGAAAACAGACATCCAAGTTTACATAAACAAGGGCTCTGTGTTGCAATGCTCAACAATTAAGCACATGCAGTTTTCTCTAAGCCTCTTTAGAGAAAACCATAAGATCGTGCTGTTGGTTTTCATGCACAAAAGATGCGATGTCCTAGAGTGGTAAAAATGTATTTGGGGATCTACTTAAATACTAAAACAGCCATCCTGTGAGGGCTGCAAGAGAGGTAATGTTGGCAGCCAACCAGTGAAGTATTAAGGGAAGAGTTCGACATTCATTTCTGTTCACTTTTTGGTAGAAGCTTAGATGAGAAATGTAATACCATTACAAGCTACAGCTAGAAGCAAGCTGGCTTAGCACAAAGACTGAAAACAGGGGCAAATTGACTACTTTTCTTCTTTCTAAATGTACCATAATCCGCCTGCCAACACCTCTAAACCTCACAAATTAACACATTACAGCTGATTTGTTTGATCCAGAAAAAAACCCAAGTGAAAATACAACAATTTGCTATTATACAGGAGATTATGTGCAGGACTATTCCTTATTCAGGCACAGCAGTCTCTCAAAGGAAAGCAAGGGTTGGGCACGCAACACTCATAAAACCACAGATGTCGTTCCACTGTGCTTTAGAGGTGCTGGTATGCAGATTTGGTTCCCATTGGATGCAGTCTAACTATATAACTGGTTAGCTGAACCTTCATTTGCGTTTTTTCTGCTAAGCTAATCAAATGCTGATTGTTTGTTTTAATGTTTTTCTCATCTAATTCTCAAAAAAGAAAAAGAACAAGCTTTAAATCATGCCGGTTCACTATCAGTGGTGTTTCCATGTCCGGTCACTGCGCCTAAGGCAACTTCTGCTTCATCACAAACCAACCACCCTGCTGTTAATGATGCCGGTGGACATGGGGGAGGGGAGGAGAGGGAGCTCATCGGAGTGTATGAAGAAATGTAAGAAGCAGGTTGCATCCAATCATGAGCAATAGTAAGAACTCCAGCAAAAAAAATCCAGCCACCATCAGACTGTCCTCCGGTTAGCGAAGGTTTCAAATGAGATTAGAGATTAAAACAGGATCATTCACTTATTCGTTTGGGCTGCAAAAGATGCCTGGCTGAATTTCCTGATTGAAATTAAAAGCAATTGACTCCAGTCCAGCAGTATGCCCTCCTCACCATCAAGCCAAGTTTCCAGTTGTAGAAGCAGCAGGACCTTTGTGTGCTTGCTGAGAGACTGATTGGACTGAGGGCGCGAGGTCCCATCCCCCCATCCCCACAGGCCTGGAAGAGAAATTAGGCTTTGGAGCACTTTAAAGGAGGTGGCAGCAGGCTGGGGAACAATACAACCTGGGAACGGCTTGTGGCTCATCCATCTCCTAATGTGTGACAGACTGCTGCCTGTCGAGGCAGGAGCAAGAACAGAGGAAATATTTAGAGAAGGATATTGTCAGTATGGGCTCATTAGAGATGAATTGACAGTAGAATAGGATGCCCTTAAGTCATGATGGTGGTCCATCATGAAATCAACACTGTTATAGTTCTTCACACATACACCATCTCTCCATTTTCACTGAGGAACAATTCTCTGCACATTGTGGAAATGTGGAGCAATTTAAGGAGCACTAGATTTGGGCAACACGTATACTCACCGTCTTAATGACAGTGAGATGAGAAGAGAGATACCGCTCTTATCTGTAAGGGTAATCTGTAGCTGGAGAAATTAGCCACCTAGCTAACTCAAGTCAATTCAGATCAATAGCTTTAAAACAGCAGAAAAAATCACAACAACCAAAAATGGACAAAGCATCAAAGTAAGATGAATGAACAGTTTTTAAATCAATGCATTTGAAACAAACAAAAAAAATGTCATCAACTTGAAAAATAAAGACTATGGGAGTACAAGATGATACACAGCATAGCTTAGCACAGAGACTTGAAACAGTGGATCACTGGCCTTTACAATTTTTAAAGATTGATTATGCAATCGTGCAAAAAAGCCAAGCTAGCTTTTTTAAACAAAGCTAAGCTAACTGACTACACGCTTAAGCTCATGTTTGCAGAGACACACAGACAGACAGACAGACCGATCGATAGACAGACTATAAAACACATGGCTCCCGGTTGTTTTTAAAATAGATTTTAAAATTGTATTGTTTGTCTTTAAAAGTCTTTTTGGCCTAGCCCCCCAGTACCTGACTGAGCTTCTTCAGTATCATGTCCCTGCAAGAACACTGAGATCGTCTGGCCAGTTGTTATTGGTCAACCCCAAAAAAAGCTTAAAGCCAAAGGTGTGCAAGCCTTTGTGCGGCTGCCCGTCGGCTCTGGAACAACTTGCCCCAACATATCCACTCTGAGGGTTCAACTGAGGTTTTCAAATCCTCTCTAAAGACACACCTCTTCTCCTTGGTTTTTAATCAAGGTTGAGTGGAAATCTGGCACAATTTTTATTACATTTTGATTTATTTTAATCTATCTTATTTTAGCATATTTTTGCACTGTGTTTATGTATGTTAGTATTGTATCTTTGACATTGTTTGTGTTATTTTTGTCATTTGTGCTGTTTGATCTGTACAGCACTTTGGTCAACTCCGGTTGCTTTAAACGTGTTGTATAAATAAAGTTTGAGTTGAGTTGAGATCGATCACTTAGTTTAACACAAAGACATCCAAGTGGTATCAATCTTATCTGAGGCTCAACAACAAAGCAAAAGGAGTATTACTTTTTGATACCTTTAGGAGAGACGATTCACTTCATCACTCTCAGTCTTTGGAGATGTGTTTCGTTCGCTACATTATTAAGACCTGATTACCTGATTGGACACCTTCATTTAAGATCCAGGGTTTAAAGAGTTGCTAAACAGCACAGAATACACTCCTGTCTGCCTTTGTAGCGTCTCCAGTGTGCCATGGCTCGTCGGCTTTGGTTAGTCCGGAGGTACAAGGGGCCCCATCACAGGAGGGGAAGCAAAGGAACGTTTGAAGGCTTCAACCCTCAAGGCAAGTTAGTGAAACGCAGCGAGAGAACCAAGCATGGGAGCCTGTTTATCCTCAATGGGTGGGCAATGGGTAATGTTCTATAAAGGATCATTTTCCACTAATGACTGTGATCAAAGGAATCTGTTGTGTGCAAATATCCATAAATCTGCTCAACAACACCAAAGTGAATGTACAAAAGGTTTCCGACTCGACAACAAAATGGTTTGTAGTCCTTGAATGGAGAGCAGATGCATAAATTCAATTAAAGATGGATTTCCAATCAGAACTGGCTCTCACTCGCTGCCATTTGTAAAGATCTACTGATAAGGGATCAATGTAGTCCATGACCTTTGACCTTACTGAGTAGGATGGTAGCTGTTACAACACAAAAGTATTAGAGGATGTTTAAAATTATTGCCACGTCAATTTCCCAAATAGAAAAACCATGGAAACACCCAGTGAAGTGATAAAAACTCCCTGACACACAAAGGAGACCCGTGTGTTAGGGTATAATGACTGTCCACAGAAACCCCCCTACCAGGCCGGTTTCACAGCTTCTCTGAGCTTTCTAACACACATGACGACACACAGAGAGATCAGAGGAGAGCCTGTCTTCAAGGCGACTCCTGTCATGAGGGCTAAATCTCTGAGCACAGTGACTTGTCAAGCTTTAGTTTCTTGAATATGTAAACTAGTCCCTTCCAGGCCTCTGTTTTCTTAGGGAGCATGCACTGTAACAGATACATAACATGATTACTCTGGATTAGCATATTGCTATATGATAGACGATGAATGTGAAGCCTCTTTCGCCACAGGCTTACAAAATGTGTTCTTCTTCACGAGACTGTTAGATTGTAATAATGTGACAGATAGGAAGATATTTCATAAAACTGTTGAACTACGGAGAGATAACAAAGGAGCATTGTCAGAGATAACATCATCATACATTATAGTACAATAAATCTTTCTTTCCAGATTAGCTACGTTTGTGATACGTTTAAGGGGCATCTCATGACTTTGGAACGATGCCCATTTGACTAATTGGGTCAAGTTTGTCCCAAATGTTTCATAGAAAATTAGAACATGAAGTGAAAAATGCTGCTATACGTCAATTCTTGATCTCATTCCTGTCCAACATGAGAACTGAAAAATGTGTTGAAAAGAGAGATTACTACATTGCCACAATCGGTAAATCCCCTTCCTTTGATGTTGAATTGTTGTGAAGTCTTTATGTCACATGTTTGTCCTGAGAGTGGTCGAGGAACCACAGCTGTCTCAGGACTTGGCTTTAGGATAATCTCATCAGCTGAATATGTACAGTTGTATTGACTTCTCTGTTCATTATTGATTCATTTCTTGGCTCTTATCCAGTCTCATGTTTAAGAAAAAGTATTTCTCCGAGGCTTAATGCGTGATGCATGACTCCCATCCATTAAGCACTTACAGCATGGTGGATAAGCTTAGCTGGTGTTGGCTATGGCTCTGACCAAACAACCAAACCAGAGGATGAAGAAACACATATTAAACTCCTCCTCCTGCTCTCCTTTTTCATCCAAAAAAACTGTAAATAGAGCACAGTTCAAAATCTCTCCCTCTCTTACCCAGGCATGACTCTGCGTATAAACATCGTCCATAATTCAGACTATAACTGGTAATTAGTTGAGATTTCAGACACTTGCTTATAATCCTCATTCTTTAGTAACAGTAACTTTTGCATCTGTAACTAACGATTGTTAAAGCTGGTTCGGTTTGTTGTCAAATTTGACGCCCCCTGTTGACAAAGTAGCTGTCGAAAATGTTTCCATCTAAAATTTTAGAAAGGCTGTTTCAATAATAATAATACTAATAATTGATCAGATTTGTATAGCTCTTTTCTTGGTACTCAAAGTCGCTTTACAGAGAAAAGATTAAGGATAAAAATAAAGTAAATACATAAAACAGAACAAAGACAGAGGTGGGGAGTGAGTAGAGGTTATGTGTTGTATGCTTTTTTGAACAGGAAGGTCTTGAGGTGGTTTTTGAATGAGAGTAGAGAGTCATAGTTGCGGATGTGTGGAGGGAGAGAGCTCCAGAGAGTTGGGGCAGTGATGGCAAAGGCTCTGTCCCCCAAGGTGCGTTGCTTGGACTTGGTGATAGGGGACAGGAGTTTGGAATCTGATGATCTGCGGAGGAGGTCGGTCAGGTATGAGGGGGCAAGGTTATTGAGGGCTTTGTAGGTGATTAGTAGGTTCTTGAAGTGGATTCGATGCTGTATGGGGAGCCAGTGGAGGTGAGTAACCGGGCAGCTGAGTTCTGGACATTTTGGAGTTTTTGGAGGTCAGGCTATGGAAGGCCGTAAAGGATGCTGTTGCAATAGTCTGGTTTCAGCACTAAATCCCTATGAGCGACACCTACCACCTGCTTTTGCTAAAAGAACTACTTGGAAATAAAAAGTCTTAATGCTGATTTTTTTTTTTTTTGCTCATATGGTTCATAAAGAGACACAAGTTTTAATTTCAGTGTTTTTTAAATGCCTCTAAAATCCTCTCTGGTGCTTTAACAAGTATAGCATACTTGTACCAATACGGACAGCTTTTTTCATGCTGGTACAATTTACACACTCAGAATCGGGACACTCAAATAAAACAGTAAAGGGTGAATACCCGTTGTGTCTGAAATTGTTAACTTCTTTACTTACGTTAGCTTTCAACAAATATTGTAGTTACGTGTAAAAGGCAATATACTTAGCTTATTTGCAAAATCAATTAAATGCTTTCAAACAGAACTTGATTCATTTTCTCTCATAACAATGCATGATGGTAAATTGTGTTTGGTTCAGTGTTTGATGGTTATTTGGCTTTAATCCAATAACGGTTCAAATATTTAACAAAAATCAAGATTGTCCCTCTCATGATGGTTATAGAGACATTTAAGAGGATCATTAGCCACTTGGATTCATCCTCTGTGGACCATGAGTGACTGTGCAACATATTTTACAATCAGAGTCTGAATAATCACAAATACACAATAGGGCAATACTTTGAGACATCATCTGGATAACTGTGGATGGATCGACAGAACTTAAAATCATAAAAAAAAAAAAGACTACAAATTGCTGTAAGTAGACTCAGGAGCTAAAGTCTAACCATTACCTAAAATCAGTCAAATCAAAAGGATTTCTATCCTACCAGTATGGAGAATAAAAATGAACTGGGTCATGTTAATAACAATCTGATGAATCGTTGTAACCTATCATTAATGCTGCTCATTTAATCCTATCATGTAATTTATCCTTTTTTAAAAGCACATATCTATTGTACCACTATGTAACTACGATTTCTGAATGTGCTCCACTCCTGACACTTAACAGAGATCTGTCATTCAATATGTGCTAAAGAACAAGTCTGTCTGTACTATCTGGTTTCAAGGTTTTACAGTTTCTTTTATAGAGTAATGGAAAGATGAACACACAAATGGAGCCAGCCCCTCTGTGATTCCACATGGCTGCCTGATTAGCCCTTTCTCACTGATGGGAAACACATGGCGTCCGCTCAGCTTGTTCGCTTCAGGTTTGGGTTGGTGCGACACTCAGGAGCTATAGAGCCTTTTGGTTTGGAGCCCGGAAGGACAACCATCATCAGAAATGTGTCCCCTGCAGTCCCCCACTTGCCACTGACTGTTATTTAGCTTCTCAATGGAGGCTGGCTGCTCCCATGGGAGGGCACGAGTGTGCCTGCCAGCAGGAATGCATTGGAGGCAATAGAGGAAGATGGAGTATGGGATGGAGGATGGTGAGTAGCTGCTCCTGCTGCTGCTGCTGCTTTTCCCTCTGTGTGAAAATGAGTCCATTAATTCAGACCCCCTCCCCTTGCCTCTCCCCCGGCCCTCCCTGTGCCTGTTGTCTCTGTTTGTTAGCGAGATGATTCCTTCTGTCATGTCAAAGGCAACATTATCATATTCTTGTTGCCTGGGAAACCAGCGCCGAGAGAGACAACGACTTAAAGCCTTCGTGGTGTTTGAAGCTGGTAAACATGAAAGGTTATCCGTGGAGCTGAGAGAGTTGGAATCCAAATGTATCTGAGACATTTTTTATTGTTGGAATCTTTTTATTTTCAGGCTCACTGAGAAATTCCCTTTTGGTTGTTTGTTAGATTTGCTTCAGTTAAATGAGAACAAGGCTTAGAACGTCGCATAGTTAACAGTTCCTATTTGCACTTAAGCGTGGAGATTAAGTTTGAACTCTGTTTTCTTATAATTAGTCAAAGTGTTCACGGAAAAGTGCTTACAATTAAAAAGAGTCCCGTTTTACACAAGAGGGAAATGTTATATGCAGACGATGTGATGGTCTATCTAGGAATATTGGGTCTAGTCATTACTATTGACAGTCTGAATAAAATGCAATCACATCAAGTAATACATTGTGCTTTAGGACTCATATGTAATGGCCTGATTAAACAAAAGCACTTTCTATTTTGTGTCTCCAAGCTGTAAATAATACTTAATCATCGATTAAAAGCCAAACTCATAAACAACGTTTCGGCTGCAAGCTGCGACAGTATCCTTTTAGCCTGTACTTATCCTCCTCATAACTCTTTATCTCGAGACACTGTGGAGAGTTTTTAAGTGATTTTGTGATGCCTCTTCACGATTTTAATTGTAAAATGAGATTATCAGCAAAAAGACTGGTTATTCTTTATACTGAATTATGGTGCCTGTGTTCTGGTCTGATTTCCTGTGAAAAAGCCAAGCTGGTATTTGGCACTCACCCTGGAAGTGTCTATGTTTAGAACTCTGCTGGTAAGGTTTGGCAGTGAGAAGTAAGTTATCAAGCCGGAGGACTTTTCTGTTGAGGTATTGTTTCGAGAGGAGAAACTCCAGTGCTCTGCGAGGTTTATATTGTTGTGTGAATGCTTCAGTGCCTTTAGAGGACAAAAGAGTTAAACAGTGAGCTTATTTATGTTATTTGGACATTTATTGGAAGACTAGAACATACATCATTACACTGTGACTGTAACAAAGGACATTAAACCAATACATCTGGTCACCTTTTGTAAGCTAATGGTAATAAATCAGAGTTTACAAAGTTTCATCATTGGCTCATTACAACTAACTAAAAATGAACACATTACCTCATTACTCTGCGTTCTGCAAAAAGTTGTCTTGAACAAAGAAAAGTAGTGATAAATAAAATATCTGCTCTCCATTAATTTGCTTCAACAACAAATGCACACTTTGGCAAGAGCAACATCTCTGTGACAGTGTATGATGGGGCTCATGGGAAATGCAGTCTTAATCCCAAAACCCTAGAATTGTTGTCCAAAGGGTTTCACCAGAATCAAAACAACATGAAAAACTCCTCACTCCTCCACCTCCTTTATTTAGAAAGACATCCATGTATTAGAAATCTGACAAACTAAAAACCACATCTATCAATTAAACATAAATAGGTATAGATTCATTTTAGTCCTTTTCTTCTAATTTCAGTTTTTATCACTTAATTATAATTTTGTTCTTAACACATCCTGTAATTTTGCCTTTTTATTCCATGATTTCAACTATTAATATAACAAGTATGACTTATTTTGTCATCACTTAAGTTTTACCCAATAATTTCAACTTTTTTTCAATTATTTTTATTTTTATTTATTCATCTAATTGTTTAAAAACATTGTAGATATACCTTTAAAAAGCAATGTTTGACCAATTTTGGCTTCCTTCCACAGTAATAGTACGATATCACAGGGGTAAGAATGAAATTAACACATTTCGAATAGCTTACTTTTTACTTTTAATTTTAATTTTTTACATGTTTTCATTACTTTTAGTTAATGCTTCAGCTCTCATTGTCATATGCACAACAGGATTTGGAAGTACAATTCTTAGTTTACCTTTTCGTAACGTTAAAACTACTGTTGGTAGTCACGGAAAACTAGCCTGACTTTGAATATAGCGTTTCCTCAGGACTCTGTGTAACAACCCCCCCCCCCCCCAGAAAACACCAAAACATTATCATAGTGAAAGTTAAAAACACAAAGAAACCTGAAATGTACGTGCAGGAGGCGGGCAGAACGGCAGAATGGGATTTGATTGGTTTCATAATTTGGCTCCTGATGGCAGGGATTGGTTGGTGTTTTCCCAGGTTTACTCTGGCTGTAGATAGCGGCATTTTTTCTGCTCTTTTTTAAGAACACATTATGTATTGATTACCATCGGGACATAAAGATCATTTTAACCAGTATAACAAAAAGTGTATCTAAATTTGACTACAAACCCCATCTTTAATAGGATATATGTAGGCTATAAAAATAAATATTAAACATAATCAAGTTAATTAAATTCTAATTGGATCACAAACTATGAAATCATGGAGAAGTAACAGGCTACATTTATGGTGGGATGTGCAGGAATAAACACGTGGTAATTTGCATTGTTAGTAGGCAGGTTGATTTTCCTCTTTGGCAACAGACAAAGTGAATCACGGTCCGTTCAGTGAATCCAGTTCCGTGTCTTTATCCCGGGCTCCGTGGACTGTGACAGTTCAATCCGATTGGAGCGCCTCATCCTGGATTTCCTGCCCTCTCCCGCTGCTGCTGGTCGGCTACATTGTATCAGTTCCCACACGAAGAACCACCGCGGTGCTCATCCAGAAACGCTGAATTACGGAGGAATTAACCTGGATGGAACATTACTCGCTGTGGGATTAAACCAGAAGGTGACGGGGAGGGATTGGACTCTTGTCGGGCTTGAGACGGCACCGATACAATGCCCTCCGGACTGGGTTGTTTTCGATGTGGACGGTATCTCCAAGTGTGATGGCAGAAGTCCAGTGAATCGCTGGCCTCCCCTCCTCTCTTGTGTTGGATGTCTTGGGGAGTGCGCTGCCACTGCTTTCTGGTACTTAAGATTTTTAGAGGTTTTATTGTAATTTAGACCCGTTACTGTGATCTCTTCTTGTATATGGAGTGCACCCCACCATGGACGGAGCGGGGTATGGAATAGGAGTGGCTAGTTAAGTCGGTAAGTTTCTACATTTCTCTCCTTTTTGCCTTCACTCTCTCATTGTTGATAGTGCTACGACTCGTTAGCCACTTAACGCTAGCCGTGCGTGCAAGGAGAGCTGGCTAGCTTCACAGCACACAGCCAACACAGCATGCAGCAGCAGCAGCAGAGAGCCAAGCCTGAAGCACTCTGAGCTCATTGTTTCACTCTGCCAGATACAGGACTAGTCACATTAGCTCATTACACCAGGCTAAGTTAGCTCTGTGAGACACTTGAAGTTCAGCCGAGGTGTAAACACTTAAACTGGGAGGCTAACTTAATGTGCTCCTGCGTTAAAGCACCAACACTAACTCACTAACTGGATTCAAGTCGGGCAAACGGGTGTTGACGGTCAGCTCGTGGACGGTCTTTGTACAGAACCCCTCTCTCGTGATAATGTCTCTTTAAAGTTCAATGTAAACCAAAAGTGATCTGAGACAGGGGCGGCTCCAGACTCTTGATTGGGGTGGCCTAACTGGGGCACTGACTTAATCAGGGGGGGGCAAGTGTCAAACACATAAATCTTGTCTACTTTGACTACTAACATTAAAATATCATATACATGTACATATATATCTGAGTGTAATTTTTTAATTTCAGAAAATAAGGCAACAGTGGAAATCTTAGCTAATTTCTAAGATGACTCAAAAAGATGTTTTTCAAGAGTAACAATTTCAAGTACCTAAACTCCTGCTCATTGTTGAAAATAAATGTATTGGATATGTTTCAAACCTTGCAAATACTAGGAATGGGTAAGAATACTTGGGTACTCGGGTACTCGCCATTATTTAAGTAGCATTTTGTTACTCGCGCACCTGGCAACATAACTTGAACTTATACAGCGTTACATGTGTGACCATGTGCTTTTTGTTTTCCCCCAACTGAATATACTAGGTAGGAAAATAATTAACGGGATATAAACGTAGGACTTCACCGGCCCACGGCTTCAGCTTTAGTACACACCGAGACAGATTTCAGCAAAAACAACTGTTTTAAGGCAAATATGGCAACTCTCTAGGAACATATTATTCAACCGAAAGCAAAAGCACAACAAATACAGAACCGTCTGCGACACCTGCAACATGTCAGTTAAAAAAAGTGATGTATGGAAGTACTTCAAAAAAAACGATGAAGTTAATGAGCAGTGCAAGATAAGTGGCGTTAAACGTTCATACCATAGAAATACTAGTTTGAGGATTAACCACATGCTCTTAAAGCACAAGGAGAAAACAGCAGAGACAGATAACAGGCAGGCTCGCATCACATTTTTTGCTCGCCCTGTTAGCACACGTCGTTGTGACGAAACCAAAATGGATTTTTTATTTATTTATTTTTGTTTACGGTTAATACAAAAATGATAATTGCGAGTACTCGTTCATTTGGTAATTCAAGTTGTTGACTACAAGGATTACAGTAAAATCCCATCCCTAGCAAATACATGTATTTTTAACAGCTAGTGTGAGAAATGCCAACATAAAATTAGATTCTTTTTGCAGTGTGATGGAGTTTGCCTGCAAATTTAGATCTACTGATTTCTCTCCTATATGCACCAGTCTAATGAAAAATATGTTTCAAGTAATTCTTCTAAAAAATGTAATATAAGCAAACAAACTATGCTACATTGAAATACACACAAAGTTATATTAACACCCTGTGCAAACAGCTAAAAGAGTGGTCCTGCCTCGAACCAAGACACTAGCAGTTTTAGATTTGATTGACCACATTCAGATTTCAAGGGGGGCCCGTGAGCCCCTGGTACATGACGACCTCAGGGCAACCACGAGGGTCTGTAAGGAACCCTTTGTAACTGAATTTTCACTCCCAAGGTCCCAACTAAAAGTGAGAATGTATGTGGTGTGAGTATGTTGCACTTCTGATGCCACTGTGACAATGTGAACTGTGTATGGAACAAGTGTACAGCAGGCTGAGGACTTCTCCAGGAGAACCTAAAGGGACAAGATCTCTTGAAAGGGTGAATTGCGGTCAAATAAAAACCTCTAGTTGGGGCTTTCTGTCAAAAAACTTTAGGACCCTTCTTTCCATATTCTTTTTGTTGGCTCTTGTTGTCAGGGCTGTCTCATCTCAGGGAAGTGAGTCATTCAATTAAAACACAATATTTCTTTACAAGACCACTGTGGGCTAACCCTGTGGTCTGTGCTGCTCTGTTGAGTATGACAGCACCATGTTAAAGACCGGACCAGTAGTCTGCAGCAATAAAAAAAAATCTAAAAACTGCAGAATTTCAACTTTCTTTCCATGTTGTAGTAGAAACGCTGATGCCAATACCTATTACCCAATCTGTAGATTACTTTTCTATATAATTGTATTAGTCTAGAGTTTAAATTGGTATATTTGAAAGGTCAAAATGTGTTTTGGAACAAAAAGTAAATTTGGATTACATTGATTAGTTAATTAATTAATCACCAATCTTGGAATCTATATACTATTGATTGACTATAAAGTCTTAAGCAAAATTTTCAAGGCTTCTGATGTTGCTAACAATACCTGGGATAGGTGTCAATGGATATCTAAACAAAAACTCCCCCACTGTCCACTGACTGTTTACTGTCATAACATAAGCCTGTTAGAATGGAGTTGAGAGATTACATCTAAGGCATAGATGTTATTTGTTCCTACATGCAAATGTTGCTTCACAGTTAAATAGAAGGTGGTCTTCAGACAATAGGGAACACTTTTTGGGCGTTTGCTTTCTTTGCTATCCACATACAGCAAAATTTAGCTTTAATACCAGACAATTCAACTGGACTGGAGACTAGGACCCTTAATGTCTTTGCCCCCATGTTCATAATCTGTTCCCTTCTGCAGAGTCTGTTTATAGATGGGTTAGACTTTAAGAGACAAAATGCACTCAAGGACTGCCTTGTTTAGATCAGTTATGTTTTGTTTGTACATTTTAATGGGTAAGTATAAATGCATAATCACCAATTTCCAAAGTTATTTGTTCACATAAGTGCACTGAAAAGAAGCTGAGAATATTTGGCTGTGAAACATTTACTTGTTCCTTAACAGCCTCAAGCAGCCCTGACTAATGCTGCAGTTAAATTTTAAATATCAGTTTGGCAGCTCCATTGTCCGGGTGTGGCAGTAACTCAGGGCTGGAGCTGCTTAATGTAGGCATTAGATATTACCTAAAACCACACAATTAAAATAACACCTGACTGTACCGGTAATCCACTTTGTGTCAGTGTGTCATGCTATAATCATGGCTGATTGGCAGCTTACATTTATCCAGTCATTTGGATGCTGGAGGTTCCAAGTGCACCATCCAGGTAGCTTGAAGCAGACCTGTGGATTTATAACACATAACACCTTACTGCAGAGTAAGGTGGGAAAGGAGTTGGTGTGGTTGAAGTTTAGCGATGGTGTAGCCTTGGAAGACATTGTGGATGTGGTTGGTAGTTGTTAATGATTTTAAGCAGTGCAATCCATAGGCTGTATAAAATATGGACGTAGTATCCGTGACATCACCCATCTGTTCCTGAGCGCTGTTTGAAGCCAATCGACGGCGGGAGACATATTGGAAATGCGGAACTCAACCAGGCATAGTGTGAGGTAAAGAGGTGGGGTTTAAGCCTCTTAGCCAACAGCTATGTGTTCCCGTGCGGGAGTCAAGTCAGTCAGGTCCTTATTTGGGCAAAAACTCATAATCTTAATATCTTCTGAACCGTCGCGTTAGAAATTTTTTTACCCACGCACAGTGTTTGCCGATAGAAAAATTAGCTATGTAGGGCCAAGCCGTTTTGAACTAGGCTGTAAACATGTTTATTAATACTGCAAAGATCGTCTCTTTTGAATAGGTGTCTATGTGGTTTCCGGTGTTTCTGCAGCCTCAAGCAGATTCTCAAAGAGGGAACACATGCAGGGCTCATGAACGCCTCATTTTTTAAGTACTTGGTAAATTTGACCACCCAGCTCAGTCAGACACAGAATGCTATTGCTATATGGTAAGTGACTCAAGCCTTTCACTAAGACTATTACTGTGTTTGGTCACTTTGGATCCATTAATAGCTTTTTTTAGTATTAAATCACGTTTTATGTTGATAAACTACTTGTTCTTTCCCAGGACTTGTCATCCTGCAATCAGTACAAGACGTAAGAAATTAAACTCTGTCAACCTCCGAGGATTTCTCATCGCTAATGATTTTCACCAAACTCAAATTATGATAATTATTAAGCAGGCACAATTATAGTTGGAGCACCGCTGTCCTTGTTAATTTTAGTAGTTCTTAAGAACCAGCGAGTTATATTTTTCGCTTCCATATCTTTCCAACAAGTAAAACTCCTAATGCCTCCTCTCCAGCTGAGTACATTTTCAAAGCCAGTTTCTCTCCATCTGATTACCTCTAATCATTGTAAGTATGTAAGGAGCCTTGTTGGAGCATGCCAGACACATTTTATGCAATCTGACAGAGCCATCAATCGTAGAGGAGCAGTGAAATTTAAGACTCTAAGCTCCACAAAAGAACATGACATTTTATAGTTGTCAGAGATGTGTAAATTTAACCAACACTTGGAGAAGTGCCTGAGGTGAACGTGAGAACAATGACACACTAAGAATTTCCAGTTGCCTTTTTCACCAGTTTGATATTGGGCTAACTGAGCTGCTGGGATGTGACCTTTTGTTATTGAGGGGGCATGGAAACAGCTGATCGTGACAGTGAGTGATGTGTCTGTATGCTGCTTTTAATCAAATCTGTTTGGAATCAGCTTTATTGACAAAGTATTTTAATCTGGTGCTGTCCACCAATGGAAATGTTAGCCCTTAATGATGTGCAAAAAACAACCAAGTGAAAAAAAATGTACTTTGACCTTTTGTAGAATCTGTTCCAAGTAAAGCTTCATATGAAAGAAACCGTGTGGAAGAAGAGAATTTAACAGTGTTTGTTTTGAAGTCCAGGGCATCAGATTAGTCCAGGACAAGGGGATTATACTGGCTTTGTAAGGCTCCCGTCATCTCATGGCTGCACACCAGCTGATGGCAACGTAAGAACGGATTTAGTCTATATCCTAAGAGGTAGCTGGTAATTTGAAGTATTTAAACTACCTTTACAACCACTTGGAAGATGCTATTACTTGGCGGGGTACATGGCTGAATGTACCCTCACAAGCACTTATGTTCTTTGTTTTACTGTGTTTAAGAATAAGAACGGTAAATGCATTCCTTAATTCCCTTTGTGCAGTTGGGAGTCCACATTAAGCCTTAAAATATAGTTAATGTCATTAGGCGTGTTGAGATGAGATGAAGCACCTTTGTAGTATGAAACATCATGCAGTGTTTTCCCAAGGTTGAGATTTATTTGAAGTGGTCCTCCCTCAGTGGTGGGGGATGGGCTTGTTCTAAGTGCTGCGGCTGGAAGCTCCAACATCCAGCACAGCTTTACAAGACCTGACTGCCAGATAGTAGTCAGTAAATGTAATTTCAAATCAGTGCTCAGACACTTTACCCACTATTCTGGACTGCATTTAAAAGGAAGCCATTTAGAAGGAGGGATTAATCCATAAGGCATTAAATATTCTTTAAGGTAGAGTCCCTGGATCTTCTTTCTAGCTCTTTACATTTATGTCCCCACATGGTGGAGCTTCAATGATACAATAAGGGAATTTAGTACTTTTGCTTAACACCTGATTGGTGCTGACTTGATTCTGATTGGTCAAAATCCCAATAACAACAGTGATTATTTCTTAGCAGCAAAAATGACGCTAACCCCAAATTTATACAGGATGCGCAAGGTCGCGTTACGGCTTTGCTGTGCACGTTGCAGCCAATACGTTCACATTCTAGTCAATGATCATGTGTACACAGGGTGTGCCACAGTGCGTCTCAGCTCCATCTCGGGAGCGTGCCGCCGCGCTGCGCTGTGCCGCTCCGCTCCGCCAGAGAAAGGCCTCGAGTCGATTTTCAATGGAGCCCTCGTCCAGCATGCTTTAATCTGCACAGAAAAGAACGACCTGGACAGGAAGTCAGGCACGAGGATCGCATGCAACATTCGCCAATTTCAAAATAAAACACGATATACGGATTCCCAACCGTTTAAAGATTGTTTAGATCAGAAATACTCATCGATTATGGATGTCAGCTGCAAACAGCCACATATCCATGATCCATGTCCACTACAACAAGACTCTAAGATGATAACTGTGTCAGAAGCTAACAGGGCAACGAAATAGAGCAGAATTATTCATATTAAACTCATCTAAACCTGCAAAAACTAAACTTTATAGTAATGCAGCATACTCGGTGATGATTAAAGCACAAAAGTAATGGAATACTGTCCAAATGAGCAGAAATTCAACCACAGAAAGGCTCCGTGACCTGTTGTCTGTGTGTAGTTCTCTCTATGCTCACACTCACGCTGTCAGGATTATTATAAACAATCCTTTGCTTGTAGTGTAGCCAGAACATGTAACCCTCTCTTGTTCAAGCTTTTTACTTGTGCTTCTTGCAAGCCAAAGAAACAGTACATTAACTATCCTTGTGTTTTGGATGTATGTAAGGCCTAATGGAGAAAATAATTAGCAGATAAATTGATTTTAAGTGTCATCACTTGTACATCACACATCATCATCTACTCTCTATAGTTACTGCACGCTTGGTTTAGAGTGGGTGTACATTGAAATGTGCTTCACCACATGTTTATCCATTGAATAGGCCTGTATCAAAGCTCTCCTGTTAAAGGTCAGAGGTATTGTTTTCTACCATGTTTTGTTTAATACCCACAGAGAGCAGTGTAGTCTGGAGCTGCTGTGGGAGGACGGTTTGGACTGTATTTGGATCGTCTCTTCATCTCAAACAGGAACACAATGCTGAGGTTCAAATACAGCTCACAGCAGTGCAGGACAGGGATTGCTGTTTTTAGGTGCACCTGAGAAATATTTAAATACTGCACTATTAGTAGAGTCGGAAACAGCGTATCACACTCACACTTCCTTTCTTAAGTAGTCTTTTTTTAATAGATTGGTTGCTTCATATAAAGACAGCCATTGCCAAACCATAGATGTTGCACAAACATTCAGTTTAGCTTGATTTCAGCAAGGATCTCTGTTACAACCTGAAAGCACATGTCTTATTGCTACCAATACACACTGTATGCCTATGTGAACAGAAAGAGGATTGTCTTTTTTGTGGTTCCTCATGTAGTTTAGGAAAATAACACAACGAAAGCGGTGTAAAGTCAGACCAGAGAATTGTGTTTTGACCAGAGATGCAGTGAAACAACAAGTTCTGTGACCTATAAACCAACCACTGGGGTTCTGCCTCAGTGTTTTCAGAGGTCTGTAAACAGTAAGGCACGATCCTGGAGGTTTTATATAAAGTGGGCATCAGCATTGTCAAAGGTTTTGTTTTCAAAGGGCCTAAACTGCTGGTAAAAGTCCTGTTTTCAGAAACCTAAATGTATAATGTGTAAAATGTTTTTTCCACACTAGATTGCTGTTTCTATGTAAAAACATTACCATATGCATTTTCCCAGGCTGCTTCTCTGTTGACAAAGCTGAGCTGCTCTGACAGTTGCCGTGTGAACTGTAGAGTCACATAATTGGTCAAAGAATCTGTGACTCCGCTTTAGTTTCTGTGGCACTGATTGGATTTCTTACCAGAGAATTTCCAATTACAGCAGAACAGCGCTCGCTCTGACTGCTTGTTGCACAGTTGCTTCTTTGCCAGAGAATGGTGATCCATCTTTTCCCGGGAAGCTCGCCCAGGTTACACTCAACTCTCCCCCACATAAGCCATAAAGATATTGTCAGCTTTTGTGACTCTGTGCGGTGTTGAGTGCTGAAAAAATGCTGTCTCATTTGCCTTTCGCTTCTGGTCCCCTGTGTTCTTAGAAAGAAAAGGCGCAGATGTAAAGCTTCGGTTCAAGATGTTGTTTTTCTAACACAGAATAATGAAGCTCTGTCAACCTGCATCAGTATATTTAACACACTATTGCTTCAGTACTGTCGTCATTCATCCGCTCACAAGCAACATGACCTCTTTAGCTCTCTCGCCTCACTTGTTCCTGACACTGGTGATCTTTTCACTGCGACTTAAGCCTGACAATTATCTATCCAGAAGTGGCTTTTGAATGTAGTGTTGTAAATAAATTGGCACTTGGTTGTTGAGATGTCTCAAAGCGGTTCTGCACTTTAATACATAATTTGTTGACATAAAGCAGATAAATCCAGTGCACTTCCAGATGTTGTGAGCTTGTGCTGCAGGTTTCAGCGATTTAAGACATCAGGATGGAAGCCAGGGATCAGCTTTTGTTTGCATAAGCTGGAAATATGGCTGCCATTTTTACCTATGTGTATACTTGACCTTTACATGACTTTTAGTGATATGTCGGATAATTAAAAACCGTAAGGATGTTTAACCTTTGGATTGGCCTCTGAGGGACAACATTGTTGTTTCTGCTTAGAGCAAGAAATGACATCAGAATACCGGCATGAGCTTATTTTCATTGAAATCTATATCACAAAAATCTATAAGCTAGTCTTCCGCCTTAAAGGGTTTTTAATTCAAGTCAAGTCAAAAAGGATTATGCAAACAGCTCCTGCAGCCATATTGCAGCTGTTCTCAGCTGCTGTGCATTTAGCCAAGTTTTACAGCACACTTTCCAAAACATAGTGACGCCATCAGCTCAAGCACAACATAATGATGAGAACGATGGAACGATAGATGAGCTAAATGTTGCCTTTTTAAGCACATGCTCTTTTTGCCCCGTATGGCACTCCGTAGTCGAGGCACTGCAGCAATGTCAACACAGTGGAAGACTCAGGTCTAAGGGGCGTCCTCAGGTTGGCATGTTGTGACTAGAGAACTTTGTTGAAATGTGCTGCACATTTTGTACACGCAGTCCTGCATATGTCTTAATGTGTAACTGTGCTCTCATAAAAAAACAAACAGACCCCCAATGTATCTGACAGAATGAGAGCTTTGAAGCTGTCTCCTAACTCTTAAGTCAAGGTTTGAGAACATGCTGGTGTAGCAGTGAAGCAGTTGTTTGAATAATAAATCTAAAAGTTAAGATCCTAAAGTACACTTCATTGCATTCATTTAATTTCAAATGAACACACTGGTTAGACCTGCTTTATGTTGTTCATATGGATTGTTCCAAACTGTTTTAAAATGCTAACTAACAGAATTTTACAACAGTATTATAAATGTGATTAATCGTAATTAACTATTGAAATTATGTGATTAATCAGGATTATATAATAAGATAAGATGAAATCCTTTATTTGTTTCACAATAGGGAAATTCTACAGTGTTACAGCAGCAAAGGGGATTGTGATAACATTACAATAGAGAGCATACAAAATAGTAAAGATTAATTATTTGTTATCGAAAGTAAACTCTATAAAGTGTATCCTAAGGAAAATATGTTCAGAAAGAAGAGCAAAATTGTGTAAAATTAAATTTACAGTATATAACAGAACCATTAATACAAGTAAGAAATATGCACAATGATGCATAATGATCATTTGACAGCCTTAGTTGAAATAATACTGGAAAAATCCAGTTCATGTGGCCAGTTTCACAGCTGCCCAGTCATCGTCAAAGAGTGCATTTACTGTAAGCTGATGAAGTCATCAATAAAGTATAACGTGATGACAACAAAGCCCAAAGTCACAGCTATTGGCTGATAAAAGAATGAAGACTCTAGATATCATGCCTTTCACCTGAAACTAGTTTAGACAGGATTATGTAAACAACCTTCCAGGCCATCTGAAAGCTCACAGAGTTTGAATCCTTGATGTTATTCATGAATGTGTCCACCTCAGGTTTCTGGTATACAAAGTAGAAGTAGTTCAGCTGTTATCCTGTTCCTTACAGAGTCCTGAAATGAATCAGGTGAGTCACTGGTTACCTATTCATCCAACCGTATCCACTAATGCAACACATCTGAATCATGTCTTTATCTTGAGGTCCAGGTTTTAAGGTGTACCGTCCCTGTTTCGCATATGTCAAAACTGAAATGGTAACCAAAGGCCTTGAGTTTGTTGCCAATGTCTCAAAATGGTCTCCAAAGGTACCTGGCAACTGTAAGTGTCGAGCCCTGCGGTGTTTTATGAAGATATGTTTCTGAGTCGAGCTGACTGTCAAGCAAGAAAAGCTCTGTGAAGATGTGATGTGTGGGAATTCCTCAGAGCACATCAATACTTGAGCGCGGTGACAGTGAGTGGGTGGTTCTGAGGCTCTGTCCCCATTGCCCTTATCAAACTGCAGAATCCACTGTCGTCTATACAACCAAAGAGAAAACAGTTGTCTATCCTGTGACACATGCCTCACTTGTGTGATTTTGAAGAGCAAATTGGAGCTCATCCACGAAAGGCAAAATTGCTGCAGTTGAAAGTAGAAACAGATGAACTTCAACTGAAATGTCAATATCCTTTGAAAAAGTAGGAATTATTTTTTTGTCCTACAGCTGTGTTAATGTTAACAGAGCTCTGCTGCCCTGTTTCATCTCACAGCCTGAGCGCACATGGCAGCAGATGAAAGAGAGGAGAAAGACGTTTTACATCCATTTTAGTTTAAAACATATTCCCATCAGAGCAGCTTCAGTTTATAGACCACTGAAGTGTTGTCATTCCTGCTCACACTGATCATGTCCAGTGCCTTTTACCGAGCATGGATAAAGACTTAACCGGGATCACAGGCTTTAACTGCTTTATTCTCCACGACATATTAATATCATGGGGGTAGTTTATTAGGCAATAAAAGGAAGAAATAAAAAGCAAAAAGAAATCTACATCTATTAAAATACAGAAACGAGCACTGGAGGGATGTTTTTTCATAACTGTTTTGCCTTCTTTTAGGGGGGTTGGCATTCACATCATGATTATTAGTTCATAAAATCCTCATTTAATGTACTAATTCTGATTAAAATAGTCACATTTGGCATGCAGAACTGGCAATCCTATTAGGGCCCTTGAGGTTGGACAGCAACTGTTGGCCACTTGCCCCCACTTACCACATCGACCATTTTGTGCAGTCTGCTTTCTTTTTGTGGTCACCAGTAAGATATCTCTAAGTCAACCTTCAACAATCACTCACATCACCTACAAACTATTACCAAGAGAGTTAAACCAAAACGAAGGAGAAGTTGAAACCAAAGCTTTCAGTCCCAGACAAATAATCTGCACCAATCATTCGTTGTTTCAAGTACTTTAGAGAGAGGTACTGATTCTTTTCATAGAAAAAGTAAATAAATGCACCAGCTTAGGTTTGAAGGTACTCATTTTTGTTTGTTTGTTTTGGGGGTTTTTTTGTATGCAAAATGATTAATCATAAAAAAGGACTCCCTATGGGGTGCTGGTGGCCTAGCGGTCTAAGCGCCCCACATATAGAGGCTATAGTCCTCGTCGCAGGGGTTGCCGGTTCGATTCCCGGCTGGTCGACCATTTCCTGCATGTCTTCCCCCGCTCTCTGCTCCCCACATTTCCTGTCTCTCTTCACTATCCTATCAAATAAAGGCAAAAAGGCCAAAAAAATAGAACTTTAAAAAAAAAAAAAAGGACTCCCTGCGTTTATGGCTTAATCACAATGCGATGAAGGTCCAAAATCAACTCACTATGTTTTTAATTGGCTGCTATTTGGTCCCGTTTAGCACACAGTAGTTATGCCACTGCAGTGTCCTGCTACCTGCTTTGTTCAGGTGGAAAATAACCAACGCACTTTTGAACGCTATGTTTCACTTTGAAAAGCTTACAAGTTGACTTGTCAAAAGCAACATGCACTTTGTGTCAAATGGTTTTAAAATGTCCCCAAAGTACTTCAAATTTGAGCTAAGAATACAGGTGCAGCTAATCAGACTGATGGCAGCTGTATTATGAAAGCTGACAGAGCACCATTTTGGAGTGTGCGTAGCCAGTAGTGCCACTGACCTGTGAACTAAATCCAGGAAGTCAGCTACAGTGCTGTTTAGGTGGGTCATATGCCTTACCATGGAGAGGTACAATGGTTTCAATAGTTCTCTAACAGGACCTTCATGAAACATTGAGGGAAACCTGAGTGAAACTCCTGAAAAGTGCAAAAGCTGTCGCATTAACCAGGGATCACTGGATGTCAGTGAGTAAATCTATCTACACTATTAAGAATTAATTGAATTCAAGGTCTTTTTTAGACTTAAAAACTATTTTCAAATGCTATTTTAAACATTTACTCAAAATATGATTAATCATGATTAACTCTTGAAATACAACAAACCATCAGGAATTGAAAAATGTGTCTTTTCATAGACTTGTTTCTATTATAAATAGCTGAATGGACAAAAGTTCTGACTAAAAGTGAAGAAGAAGTTGAATGCAAAAATCAGGTCTGAAAAAGGAAAATAAAGCCCACCATAACATTGAATATGGGAGGTCCAGTATGAAATATAAATTTGGGCAAACCAGGCTGTCCATATCTTAAATGACAGACTTCACTTGCTCATTACAGAGGGATAAATCCCTGTAATGACCCTGTACAAAAACAGTTAATCTGCAGGCAGTAAACACTGTTCTCCTCTGGCCTCAGTGCCGCTGACATGATGCTTACTGCACATACAAACGTCTCTGCTGTGGACGTTTGTCTAAACCGTAACAGAAGCAGACTTGTGGCTTTAGCATAATTGGATTAGACTGTCCCGACTGGTTTGGAAAAATATGGGCGTGTAACATTTCACTCAACAGCTCGGGGCAGATTTATGCCTCAGTGTTGAGATGTTGTGGTATTTATGTGCGTGGCAACGGACGCAATGTTGGCCACATGGAGACCACAAGTGTTGTAATTGGACAGCCTGTCCCAAATTTTCCCATCGCTGATGGTTATTTGTTGATGGGGACGACATCTTGGAGCAGGTTGAAGTAATACGAGATAATCCTCCTTTTCAATAATGTTAGTGGAATGTGTGTTTTGTGATCTCCTCCACTGAAAGCCAGTTTCTAACCAAGAGCTCTGTCTTTAACAGAGGGAATAAAGGAAGGCGAACCCAATTACTCTGGGTGTATAATAAACGCCTGACATGGCTCGATAATGTAGTACGCATCCATCTTGTGAGGATGCAGTTCCACGTGAACAACTGGATGAATCCTATGCCAAACATAAATCAGATCCCACACTGTAGGCATCACAGAAGAACAGAGAGGCAGTGCTACTGAGAATCATAAATTGGGCTTTAGTGTTATTAGCAGTAAAGTGAGATATTGGGATCCTCCAAGCTATGCATATATCAAACTTTTATGCAGTGCATGTAGGCAGAAGAAGAGCACCTGTGTCACTGTCTCATTGAAAGTAGAATGGATGTCTTAGGTTTTACTAGAACCGTGCTGTAATCTTCAAGAAGCTGACATAAAAGGAAGAATATGATGTCTGTCAGTCTACCTGTTTGCTTTGCATTTTAATTTGGCAGGCTCTATAAAAGAAGATTGACGATGCTGGGGAAATAGAAAGCAGACAGGTATGAATAAAAAGGGCTCTGGATGGATAGCCACAGGAAAAAAAGATTACACATACACAGTCTGAGGAAAAAGCAAGCAAACCTGTGCTCTTTTAATTTTCAGGGTGACGGAGCATTTGAGCTCTGACCCAGCTGACGTGCGATTTCACAGGTGGGTGCACATCCAACCTTGTCATTTCCTGCAATGGATGACCAAACAATTGTGGTGGCAGCAAATATATAAACAAGGCTGTCAGATGTCTGGATCAGACGTTATTATTCAAACTGACAAAAGACCTCCGTGTGGATATTTTGAAACATGAAACTGTAGCTGTTGAAGGAAGCAGATTTTAAGACCACGTGAAACACAAAGAGCACAGTTTGCACTGCGTCTGAGATATGTGGGTGAGGGATAATATGAGATGAAAAGTGGGAGTGAACTGGAGTGAAAAGGTTAAACAAACATCCAGCAAGCAATTACTCAGTATTACAGTCTGAAAAAACATGAATGCACAGTGCTACACCAGTGCGGTTTTATCTCCATAGTGGGTGTAACTAAAAGGAGGATGTTTTACTATCAGTGGCATGCTTCTCCTCCCCTGTCTTATAAGCCGTCTCCTGCAAGGCGACGGTGATTGAGAGTGTACGGCACTGTGAGCATGCACTGTCAGATGTAACAGCTCTTTTGGGTGTTTTAGGAACTAGATTAAAGAATGGGTGTTTAGGATTAAGTGGCATCCAGCAGTAAGGTTGCAGATTGTGCTCCTTCCAGTGAGCAGTTTTCCATCGAGTGGATGTTGTAAAAACAGCCATCCGTTAAATAAACTGTTAAAAGGTTAGGTTTTTTCATCAGCCATTAGTAGTCATTGATTTCTGGGAAATCTACTTCTGTTGCAAGAATAATGACGCATTAGTACGACTGCATTATGATTTTCACATTGCATCCTGTACAATTAAAATGGTTGTATGAGTGAGCAGTTGCATAAGAGTCACCATTGAAAAAGTGAAGTGCAGTGAGCTTGGTTTGAAGCCCAGGCACATATTCACGTCAGCCCCTCAACTGGCTCTTTGTTGGACATCTAGGGCTCATCCTGCCATCACAGTCAAGTGCACTTTTGATCTCTCTGATCTTTCTTTACATCACACAGCCTATAATGCGCTGTATTCGTGTTTTGTGCTGAAAATTAAACATATTAAAGGACTACATTTTGGAGGAATGCCGTCTCTATAATAATTTTCCTTTCACCTCTAAAATGAATGATTTATCAAACTTAAAAAACAAAAGTATGTTCTCAGTCATGTTGATGTTGTAACTTTAGTTGTTTAAAAACTAGTTGAAATGAGGTCTTGGACGTTCAGGCTTGATTTCACCCTCTTCTCCACTGAATTTTAATGTTGAAACCCCAGGTGGTGCTCTCTGGAGCTATTGTGCTTGGTTTCATGTGCTGGGCTCCTACAAAAACATGGCAATGCAGCATGGTTGACTCATAGAAGAGGACCAGCTCTTTTTGTGGATATAGGGACCTCGTTCTTTCTCTATCCTAACAATTTTCTTCTCATTTGAGAATGCAATATGAAAGCAAACTAGTTTATCCTTCATGATTGTTGATTCAGGCAAATGTTCATTGCAGCAGTTTGGAAAACCAACATGTCGCCTCTTCTGCTCTGAGTTGGAAGTTTTTCCGATGTTATGGATTCAGAGCATTACTGCAAAAACACAAGGCAATCCAGGCAGCTGATGCAAAACAGCACATCAGAAACAGATGGGTGACGTCACGGATACTACTTCCATATTTTATAGTCTATGCTTAAAACAGGTGAAAACATGAATGAAGAAGCTTCACCCTTAAAGCAATGCTCTCCTGAATACTTATGTGCATGAAAATAATCTTCTCTGTGATATATTTGTATTCATTCTTTGATATTTTTATTTATGACCAAATGAAAGAAAGTTCTCTGTGTACAGTCTGTGGTTAAAATGTTATTTCCTCTTCTGGCAGGGATGAAAAGCTGCCTCAGGTTGAAGGTGGAAGGTCTGGTTTAATGATGTGCTGCATGCTCAAAATGAGTCCTAAAATAATTGATTCAGCTGTGTCAAAAACATGCAGCATTCTGATAAATTGCGCTCTAACCTATCAATCTTTGCCTGTGACACTCTGCCTCTCAGAGACAGCTCAGTGCTGCATTGATTCTGGACAGCTACCATGTGAGAGTGACAAGGCAGTTTGAAGGCCGGCTTGTTGACTCGCTCTTTGTGAAGCAGCAGCTGCTGGAGGAGAGGCAGGCAGTTATTCAGGGTTAATGGTTGTCCATGCCCTCTCTCTGGTTAGACATTCACATGGCAACACCTCAACTGTCCATGGTTCAAACAGTAGTGCAGTGTATTAGTCACTCAGCAGTGGCCTGTTGTCCTCTCATAGTGAAGATTCCTGACTCTTCAAAGGAGCAGTTTAACCACTGTGTGCTGCGCTGCTTTTGTTGCTGTCGAACTGATTTCTGCAGCCATAAAGTAGGTGAGTAGAAGATTCAGAATGTATAACAGTAGTTTAATATTTTGAAGTATCTGTAGAAGTTATCTGTCGTTACCATTAGCTTGAGTGAATGCATTATGTGTGTGTGTGTGTGTGTGTGTGTGTGTGTGTGTGTAGAGGGGGTTTTTAGTGTTCTGTAAGAATCCGGCCTGGCCTGCTGCCCGAGCAGGAGTGCCTGTAATAAACAATACACAAAAGACTGAAGCGAAGACTTATTCTATTACAAACACACACAATAACACACACATACACAGCAGAGTCAGACAAGGGACTGTCTGCTCTTTAGCCTTGGGCCTTGTCCTTTCACAACTCTTCCTTCTCCTCGTTTGTCAGCCAGCTTTTAAGTAGAAAAACAAGCTCGCTCTTCCCAACATATTTATTCAACTCCTTATCTGTTTACCTTCTGGAGAGAGAAGAGAGACCTTAATGTGGTGTTGATTGATGGGGAAATATTTGCCGTTGAAATTCAAGATTATAGCTGTTTGTGGCTTTTAGCAGTACTTTCACCTGTTTGTGTTGGCCCTACCTGCTACAGTTTGAATTTTAAACTGAAAAACATGAAAAAGTTCTGTTTCAGCTTACTTTTAGACGTGTGTTCAGTCGAGCATACTATGATTCTTGTGCATCTTCTTTCTTCAACTCAAAGCAAAGCTGTCTATCTTAGTATCAACCATGAAAGCAGAGGGACAAATGCTTACGACATACATGAAGGATGGCGGCTGAAATGGCTGAACGAAAACGTGGACGTTTTTCTGGATGAACTAAATTTCAAAAGAAGTAAACCTTCTTCTGCAGCTGTCTTTAAAAGGCAGTGCTGTCTAGGTGTCCAGTTGGTGTGACATTTGGCCCAACACAATATAAAGTAAGATTTGTCACTAGGCTCTTTAATGTTTTTATGTTTCAGCAGTTCATGACACATCTTAAGCTAGTTCGATAAATGTTATTCCATCAAGACCTGGACTCAGTGACCTAAGAAGATCGAATACGTCTTTTTAGAAACATACAACCTTATTAGTTGTGTTTCTTTTTACATCTGTTCCACTGCTCTTGTTACTTGCGGTGTTTGTGAGTTTCCTTATCTTAACAGCATCCTGAAGAAATGTCATGGTAACGTGACAGCTGGCTGGATAAAGCTTATCAAAGTGTTTGTGGTATCTGTTGCATTTTCTGACATGGAGTGACAAAGGATGCATGCATCATTGGTTTAGCTTAATCTTGTCTTCACATTAGTTAATAATCTGGATTCGAAGCCCGACTTGAGTCGTGTTAACTGAAGGCAGTCAGGCGCGACAGTCACGCTGATTATCCTCTAAAGCGCTCCAGCCTGCCGTGTTTACTGATCTGCCCAACCCCCAACATTGCCACTGATTCCTGAGTCTGATATAATCAAATCAAGTCTTTAACACTGTAAGCTGACCCAAAGTCTGGCATGTTTATTTCTAAAGGTTCAGTGAATAACGTTTAAGGCGTTCCCAGGAAAAAGCCAGTAAGGTGCTAGGGAGGTCATACCCATTAATCAAAACAGGTTATATCGTTATATCGTCAATATTCCAGCAGTTGTGTTGTTCCTACAGAGATATTAGGTTAAGATTTACTGATAGCATCCTGGCTATCAACATCACCTGCTGCTTACATCTTCCGGAAAGTATCATCCATTTACAAAAAAAGCAGGGTCGCCTACAACAGCAAATAAGATAGAAAACCAAAATTAGACTGCTGTATACTGAAATGACTTTACTTAGACTTTATCATGAGCAAACAAAGTGTTTTGCAAGTTACTTTCTCAGGTTCGCCCATCATGAGGAATCTCATGAGGAAGCAACTGGCGACATGAGTGTTTTGCTCATGATAAAATCTAAGTTAAGTCATTTTCGTGTGCGGCAGTCCAATTTTTGTTTTCTATATGGATGTTCTTGAAACCGACTGTCACCTGTTAGCGTAAGTTGGCTGTGCATGGAGAGCCCTGTTAATCGTTCCTAACAATAAAGATACTTCACAAAACTGGAAGTTCTGATGTATCTGATGGATTTCATTTACGTGTATATAATGCTTATCTTTCCCTGCACCTTGATACAATACAATGTTTTGTACGTGACTTCTGGGTTAGCCATAAGGAACAGCAAATCAGAAATCATTTGGGGGTGTATTTCGGTGCGTGTTAGAACTTAATTGTTGGCCCGAAATGCTTGTCATACACTATGTTGTGCAATAACTTTTATTCTACGCTTGCAGAAAGGTACACCTCTCGAAAACCATACCAGTCTTTAGCCCGTTGGAATCTGTACTGGAAAGTCCTTCAAACGTTCACAGGAACCGGCTTTTTCAGCTCCCCTAACTACATCTATAGCATAAGCCACGCCAAATGCCTGCCAGGTGCCGTATATCTGACTTTGGCTGCTGTAAAACACTGTGCAGGCAACTCTTGATACCTCTCAGATCCGTCCAGAATTTAAGCAGTATCCAGAGTGAATGAGTCTGCAATGATCTATTAGAAAGGAATAGCTGAACCATCTAAAATCCCGTGACTTGGCTCTGGAAATAGCTTAACTTCAAAATGTAATTTAAGGGGTATTTCACTTAGTGCATCAGGTAAAAGCAACAGTAATACTACCTTATGGAATGTGTCACAACTACAGCAGACAGAATATGACAGCAATCACCTAATGTAGGAAACAGCTGACTCTTAATCTTTGCCTTTGTCAGGGATTTGTCTTCTTAAACTTTTGAACCTTCCTGTCAGACTGCTACAGACTCTTTCCTGACAAGATGTCTGATTCTTTCTGGTCAGTCTAATTGTACGCGGCTCTGGCCTCCATGTTTTGACAGCACAGTCAGATGGAACGTCAAGCCCAGTCATTAAGTTTGAAACATCTTTGCAGCTATTCCTAATTTATTAACACCAACCCAGAATATCTGGCTGTGGAAGGGTTTGTAGTTGTCAACACAAAATTCAACACGAAGCACTTTGTGTTCCCTTTTCTCCACTAGCACTTCTTCTGCTTTTGAATAATTCAGCTTCTTGGTTAATGGTGAAGTTCTCTTTCGCTTTCTTTTTTGTTGTATCACACCAGACTTTGAACTGTGGACTGAAAATCCTTTTTAATTCAAGCAGGGAAGATGTTGAGATTGATGGATTTTTTTTGTTGGTAATTTCAATATGTCTGACATCTGCTCCCACACAAAATGAAACCCTTTTCTTTCTGCCTTATCATTTTGTTATATTTTGAAACAGTTAAATTGTGGCATATTTTAAAGCATTGCTGTTTTTTTAGAACTGTGTGTCCAGTTTTCAAACCAGAAGCTGTTTGGTATCATATTTAATAGTGTAACGACTCTTTTTAACAACGATTCAATTGTGCAAAAAACCCGACATCCATATAAAGTCTGCCGTGCTTAAATCCAATGCGTTATTTCCTAGTATCGATATAATCATTTATTACCTTTTAAAACTGTGTTAGATCGATGTATGTCGTCCGGAAGGCAAACTTGCTGAGCACAGATCGAAGTAGTCGGATCATAGGAATATAAATGGATGAAGAGCAGATGAATCGTTACACCCCTAATATTCAAGCTTTTATAGTGACAAAGTCATTATTTGTTCTTTTCTGTTCTCAACATGAATCTAATTCAGATGTGTTGTTATGCAGATGACACACATTTATACCATGGCATTTAATATAATGTTTGTTAATAATATGGACTGCTACTGATTGAAACAGCTTTAAGGAGCCTTAGGATCTGGGACAGCTGAAGTGGAAAGCATCATAAATGAACATCTAATGCAGATGTGTTGTTACGCAGTTGACACTAATTTATACCATGGCAAATTCATGCACAGCCTGGACTCTACAAACCTTATTTTTCTGCTAAATGAAAATCAAAAATGATAATGGCTAACCAATATGTTTGCTAAACATGATGTTGATTGGGAGATACATTTGATATGTAAATAATACTTGCAGCCCTAAACAGTCATAGTGTTTCCATAGATGTTAACTCCCTAGTAAACTGCAGTTAACATGATTGAACTGTATGATGGCATTTCAGGGAATAAACAAAAGATGAACATGTCTCAGGAGTGTGACAGACATTTCCAACAGTATATCACATTCTTGTTTAACAGTAAGTCATTATGGAGTAGACTTAATGGTGATGTATTAATTGAAATCAACAACAAGTTGCAACCTGAAATCTCTCCACCAAGGCTTTTAGTTTTCACCCACAGAATCTAGTCTACACATAAGAACAAGTGTGCCGCAGTAGATACCACTGCTGTTGCTATATTGACTCGCATTGAGACCGAGTGTCTCAATTATAGAATGAAGTGAGCAGAGATAATGAGAAGTGCTGGAGAATCGCAGAGACTGGCTTTTGTAATCCAGAAATCATGGTGGAGTGGGATGGCTGAGCATGTTAATGGAGCTGCTCTTGTTTCTGCTGGAGTCCTCCTTTGAGCAAAGGAAAAATCAATCTGGCACCTTGTCAAGGTTTTAAGATTGAGGTTTCCTTACACTCAGGCTTGTGTGTGAGTGTTCTTTTCATCCTCTAAGTCTGCTGCTGCCACAGACAAACCACAATTTGATTATTTATTAGTACTTATGTTTCGGTTTATTTCACAGCTCAGAGTGATCATTGCTATGTCGGCTCGCCGGAGTTATGATTGTTTTTCGTGTCATTAAGTTGTCTGTGTTGTGCTTTCTTCCAGAGCTGAATGAAGAAATCAATGAATTGATTGGAAAAAAAATAATCACCAAGCATTTTTTAAATGGATTCAGTCACTCAAATAGTTTTTTTATTTTCTGGTTGAACAGTCTAAAAAGTAAGGATTTCAGTTTTTCAGTCATTTAGTCAATTTAAGAAAGAGTCTCTGGTTTTTAGGCTGTTGATTGGAAAAAAACAAGCTGTTCTAAATTGGGGCAATTTGTTGACATTTTATAGACGGAGCTGTTCATAGATGGTTAAAGTAATCAGCAGGTAATTTCTGTCTGTGAAATTACTGTGAAATCTGGAATATGAGTTGCACTGACAGTCCATTTCTGGGAGGCTCCCAGAGGGTGGAAGGTTTAAACTGTGTTCCTGTTTTGAGACTTGCACCCTTTCAGCAATGTGCAGTTTCTGTGCAGATATGTAGCTCTTTCTAGTACCTACCTTCAAGTAAATCTACCTGAGTGTACAAATAAATTAACCTTGAACCTTTAATTGAGAAGTCTTTTCAATTGCACTCAAGGTTTATTTACTTCATAGTATACCCATGTTTTCTTTTAAGACATGATTCTGATCTAATGAAGGAGAAAAGTGTAACACGGGACTTCCACCAGATCCGTCTCTGATCCGCTGCGGTCCGGCTCTGTGCGCTCTCGTCCGTCAAAACCCACTGGTTGCGTTTTCGGAACGCAGCACAGAGCAGGACCGCCGGACAGCTGGAGTCATGTGACCCAGGTTTTCCCGCGGCAATCACTGAATCAAGGATTCTCTTCCTCCTTTCCTTATCCATGTTGTCTTTATCATCCTCTGAAAACCTCTGACTTGATGACTTTAGGCCTGCCTCCGCTCGAAATGACATTTTGTTGTTGTAGTTAAGTTGAAAACGATCTAACAATAACACAGAGTGTTTTATTCTGAAAATTAACCGGATGTTTTCATTTTGTTTTGCTGCCTGACTTCCTGTTCCGTTCCATCTGCTCTGTGCTGAATTGATGCGTCGTGCTCCGGCATCCGACAAAAATAGAAGTCTTGCGTATCTGATCCGTTGCGTTCCGACCTGCTAGATCACAGACGCAGCCGCAACGGAGCGGATCCAGTTGAAGTTAACATGTTGACTAGAATAGAACCGGTGCTGTGACGGATCAGAGATGGACCGGACACGGATCTGGTGGAATTTGGCCGTAACAGTGGCATTGCAGCCTGGTCCACCTATGTATGCAGCATGTTTTGTGCAGCAAATTGGCAGCTTGCTTCTGCAATCACCCTCTTCTTTGCAAAATACCATAACACAATAAAAAACCTCTGCATTTTATACTGGTATTCATTTATTATTTATTTACTTGTTTACTTGAGAGGGATAAATGGTCACACTGATGCACAGGAAGCAGCTTTTTATATGACAAAGAAAGTGCGTCTTATACACCCGATTTTAGTGGAACTGTTAATTGTTGTTCTCTCCACAATCATCTGCTATTGTTGATGAGACTGTGCTGAAAAAGAAGTAATTGCCAATAGCTTTTTCTGCAAGATTGAGTACTTTGTGCCAGGCACTTGTGTTTCTGTGCTGCATGGATGAGATGGAGGTAATTTCTTTGGCAAGCAAAACGACACAAAATGTGCTTGATGTAGCCTTGATTCATGTGAACCAAATGCGTCTGAACTTCTAATAATTCACCTGTGATACTTTGATGATTTCATTACAGTTCACAGAGAGCTGATTTCATCTGTCAGCCACTTACACCTTGAAAGCATATGTTTATTCTGTCTTTTATCCATTCAAATCACAATCAAAGGGAGCGTAAAGTGTCTTAGGACTGTTGTAGTGATGAAGGATTATTGTTTGCTCTCAAGTAATTTACCAAAATAAAGATGTAGTTAATAATACGTCAGCTCACTATGTTATTAGCATTAAACTTACTCACTACTTCATAGTAGTGGCATCTGAAATTATAACATACTCAACACAGCTACAATTTTCTTTACAAATCGTACAAGCCAGGTCTTTATTAATGTGTATAGCGTCAGCTCCACTGCTCAACTATTAGACGTCTCTTCGAGATATTCACAGTCTCCATCCCCCACACTTTGCTTACTCATGTATCTCTTTTCATGGTAGAATTAAAAGCATTTGTCTCTGAATTCTCTTAAAATTGCGCCGCTTGCGCCGCTTTGGTCCTTTACACAACAGCAGAATTGAACTCATTCAGGAATTAATTCATGGTTATGAAAAAGATTGAAATGAATGCTGATGGCTTTAATGACCCAAGATAGCAAACAAGACCTTTGAGGCTGGAATTCAAACTTCTTAGATTGCTATTTTTTATTTCAAATATCTGTTTGTTTGAGTTTTTACACATTACATACAAAAGATCGATGTAAACAATTAAAGCAAGTGATGTTTTTTGTATAAGAAACACAATAAGTGAATGAATGAAAAAGGATCAAATAATAATAAATGATAAATGAATAAAAAGGAAATTAAATAATAGTGAAACATCAGTAAGATAAATAGGTTAATATTTTAAAAATGAATAAGTGAAAATGTAAAAAGCAATAAGAATTAGAATAACAATAAAAAAATATAGATTAATAAATAAAGATTGCTATTTTTAAGACCTGCAACTTCTGCCAGGGGGTAGGTGTCAAAAAGATGATTAACAGCAGCATCAAAAAACAGCCATTGTTTAGACTTTCTAGAGCAAATATTCACAGTGAGCGATGCGTTAGACTGTTGAAAACCAATACAAAACACTGCTTTGATATGTGTGACAAGATCAGCGCAGAGATAAGATGCAACAGTTTGTCCTCAGGGGCGACAACATCCCACAATCCAAGTTCCTCACAGGAGCTTTAATTTGTGCCGTAAACAAAACACTTTGTAATGCTATTTTTGTTATGATACTTTCCACTTCAGCTGCATCAGGTCCTATTGCTCTTTAAAGCTGTTTCAATCAGTAGCAGTCAATATGATTAACCAACATTATATTAAATGTTTGCACGGCTGGTGTTTCTAATACTGAAACTCAGTGAGTCGTTCGATTGTGCACACTTAACAAGCACAACCAGATCTAATTTATGTGATGTTCCTCCCATCTTTCCTGCTCGTCACTGCCTTTTATGAGCTTGGATACAATTTGGAACGATTTATTCACCCCCTTTTTTTCCCTTTTACCTTATCTCAGGGTTATTGAATTTCTGTTCTTTCATATTGTCTTTTTGAATTGCATTTCCTGAATATCTTTTATAAATTGGCTTAGTGCCATTCACCTCTTCTGTAGGGCATTTGGTATTACCTTGTTGTTGGAATTTGCGACAGATAAAGGTGCCTTGCCTCACTGACCTTGGACAGCATTCTCTAAATGTGCAAAGCTCTCACAGTATGAAGCACTCGGCCTCGGAGCAGCCGTCTTTTAGGTTATATATTCATTTTCAGTTAAAGTGGAAGTATTAGCCGAGCAGGAACCACTTTGATGACTTCTGCTTAAATGAAAACATATTGGTGATTCTGCCTGAGGAGTATACATAATTTACTATAGAAGCATGGTGATATCAGCTTGTCATCCAGCTAGCATATACGATTTTTGCATAGCTCAGTAGTTTATGTAGGGACAATATAGCAATGAAATGATTTAAATTGTATGTTATGGTGCCATAACATCATCCAAATTGACTTCCTTTGCTTAATAATGAATCCCCAAAAAAGAAATGAAAGTGTTGGACAAGGATTTAAACCATGCACAAACCTATTCTGCAAAGTTCAAGTTACAGTATAAAGTCTGTTACTCATTTCTAGCTTGCATTCCTTCTTTTATTTCCTGTTGTTCTTACCTCTTTGCTGCTAGAAACACTGCACATTTCCCTTATCTCTTTATCCATCTTCCTTCAGCCTGCAGTGAGTTGAGATTTTAAACAAACTGTACAATTTTCAGATACCTGAAAAAGCTTGTCTTTGAATGGTCCATTATTTAACATTCCTGCTTGGACAAGTGAAGGAGATGTGCAGCAGTAATATAAAGAAGACAGTTTTATGACTCCTCTAGCTTTACCTGTTATAACTCAGTTTGAATGACAGAACAGCTGATGTTATGATACAGTTTCTGTGATAACCTGGCTTTGAAACCATAAAGTACTCATTGGATCTTAGCATTTAAACCCTGTACAGATCTGTCTCCATCAACCCTTCTTTACTGAAAACCTAGAAGAATGATGCAGTTTGATGAAGTGTGGAGTGAAGGCTTTGATTTTTTTGCCACATCACACCTGACTCTGGATATCGAGTCCCAATCAGCCAGAGATTAATCTGCATATTTCACACTTCTTACGTTACTGTTGATTTGAGTCGTACAGCTGCCAGTACAAGAGATCCGGAAAAGCTTCTGCAGTCCGAGATTAAAACAACACTCTTTGGCAATAATACCCTGATTATTAACGCATTAACAATTTTGTGTGCTAACCAAAAGTGACATAATTTAGTTTCTACATTTGGTTTAGAACATCGACTAATAGACCCAATAATTAAAAGGACCACCATAAAAATGATTGGCTGTTTTCAAAACCGCCTACTATACTAGTAGTACTGATTTGACCAAAATTCAGTATGTAGTAAGTAGTATGTGAAAAAGAGCAAAATCTACAGTATGCCAAAACTCCCCGGATGTCTACTGATTCGGGAAAATTTCACAGTATGCATTGGACCAGTCTCCCTCGCGTACTGTTTCCCACAATGCACAGCGCTCGTTCTGCTTCTTCATTGTTCCGTATATAATGGGGGGCACTCAGTTTTTATGTGCTGTGAACATTATTAAATTCCATATAAACTACCTCTTAACTTTTTAGATGATAAGTGATGCTAAAGAAGCAGTTTCGCTATCAGCTTTGCCATTTTTTACTTCTGCTTTCCGAAACCAGAAATCAAGCGATGCCTGGCTCAGCATACTGCAGAGCAGATCCAACAGAACAGTCATACTACATACTACCTTCAAACGTGGTATGTAGTTTGCTGTACATACTGCATACTACATTTCTAGGTAGTATGTTGCAGGCGTTTTCAAATACAGCCAAAGTCATGCAGGGAGGTTGCATGTCGCTGAAGGTCTTTGCCCGCCTGTTGTTGACGTAGTTACTGATGAAGATGCTGACCGGCCCACAGACTCCTGATTCCCATCACCTGGGTTGGCTGGGTTCATTTCTATTTTGGTAATCAGCTCAAGAACACAATCCTATTAGATGGAGGTTACTGTGCAGCTCTGCGTGGAGAGTAGCCCTTTAAATGACCTGCAGAGGAAAGGATGCACATTTCCAGACACTACACATTCGGTGCAAGTTTTTGTCTTTTGCTTGTCTGGCTTATGCTAGTGCTGCGGAGGCTTTTAAATCAGCCCAATAATCACACACATGCTTGTTTACAGAAGGTACTTTTTATTGTTTTGGAATATCGTACTTTATGTAGAAAAAGACAAATGGTTAAGTCCAAGTGGAGACCTGTACAGTGAAGAAAAACAGCCCTATTGAGTCATTACAAACATGTTCATCTTGATTGTAAAATGCTAATCCTCCAGAAGTCGACATGGTGTCATACTTATTTAGTCAGACCAGAGTCAACAAACCCAAACACTCTCAGTTTACAAGGTTGTGAAGCTGACAGAAAACAAACAAACCTGCTCTTTACTTCTGCCATTGGTTTATTGTTCTAGTGATGTGTGCGGTGCTGGCCCAACCCCGGTGCTCCTGGATAACCCTCCCCTGTTCAACCAGTCTGCGCTTGTTTGATACTCAGAGCCACAGCTATGCAGGAGATTTCAGAGGTGTTAAAATCCCCTCTGAGCTACGACGAGCCGTGCTCCACTCTGAATCTCTGCATGAAGATTTAGTGTCACTTCAGAGAGGCATTTTTCTGCTCTTAATGAGGTTTGGAGCATTGGGAGCAGAGATAAGACAATAATCATTCTGACCTCACCATAAAGAAAGAAAATAAGGAAAGTCTTGCTAAGGTGCAAGGTTTTATGGTTGTGATGATGGGAGCATCAACAAACAAAGGGCCGCGATTCAGAGGAATAAGAGTGATTGTACATTAATCCTGTGAAAGCAGTGAGTCAGTCTGACATCATTGTTCTAAATGAAGATATTTCCCCTAGCTGTGTTTGAACTGTAGAGAAGCACAGCACTTCTGTCACTGAAGTAGCTATGTTTTAATAAAATGTATCATCTCACCGGGGTAATTATTGTGATAATATCACGCACAGAGATTGTTCTAGCCCAGGTAATCATACTGTGAAATTCTCATGTTGACACATGCCTAATTTGAGGGCAGATCTCATTTATTCCTCAGCTGAGAAGCTGCTTTTTATCTCTGCAATTGAAACTGTAATTACCTGATCTGCTCTCTGACTTGAAACATATGTTATCCATCACATGCCGCTGTGGTTGCTGTCATGAAGTGAAAGTCTACGTTGGAATTTCATGGCCATGTTTTAGGGGGAATTTCCTGTGTTGCTTGAAAATGCACAGTGAGGTGAGAGCTATTCTTACATGTGCCTGTAGTGTCATTATATTTCACCTCTTTGCACCGCATCAAGATAAATATGTATCAGTTTCATAAACAGCCCAAAAGCTAAATGGAGCTGTGTTTCCACTGCTGGGGCTTCACGTGTTCTTCTCAGTTTCATTTCCCACTGAAGATGATACTTCATCAGTGAAGGAAGAATTTTTTCAGCTGATCATCATGGCAATGCCTTTGAAATCATAGTAGTATCACCTATAACAGGGGTTCCAAAACTTTTCAGCCCGCGACCCACAAAATATAGGTTCCAAAGACTCTCGACCCCCACTGTCCCTCAAAGTGATTTAATGTGTCTTCATTTAGCTGGTCTGCAGAAAATTAGCCTACCTATATGAGCATGTGTCTGTGTTTCCTGTACTGTTATGAATTAACCTGCTGCTACTGATGCTTTTGAAAATTAACTGTTCACTAAACCTAAACTTAGGAGTCATCTGGCAAAAAGAAAGGCAGAAAACTTATTATATTTTCTATTTTCAAGGTTTTATTTCAAGTTTAGCTTCTATTTTTATCGATATTTTTTACTAAATTGGGTAAAATTTACTATTTTTAGATAACTTCTGCCATTCAACTTTTTTATTGCATTTTTTTCTGTATGTCTTTGTTCACCACAAGTTAACAAATGATGTACAATGTAATAGCTGCCAGGGTTTTAACCAGAACCAGAAAATTCGACCACATCTCTCCGGTTTTAGCTTCCTTGCACTGGCTCCCTGTATGTTTTAGAATTGATTTTAAGATTTTACTGATTACTTTTAAAGCCCTGCATGGGCTTGCTCCGAGCTATATAGCAGACCTTTTAACACCCTATGAGCCGACACGTACATTGAGATCCTCGGGCAGAGGTTTACTGTGCATTCCAAACACTAAAATGAAAACAAAAGGGGACAGAGCGTTTGCAGTAAGGGGTCCGACGCTCTGGAACCTTCTGCCCGAGGAGATCAGGTCTGCTGAGTCAGTGAGCTCTTTTAAATCCCTTCTTAAAACATACTTTTATCGCAGAGCCTTCCCGGATTTTATCTGAATTTTATTTTATTTTAACCGTCTTTAAGAAATATATTTTGAAAGAATTTTATTCCTTTAGAGTTCTTTTAAGGGAATTTTATGTCTTTTAAAATATGTTTTATTTCTTTATCTTGACTTGTGTGTTTTTATGATCTGCCTGTTTTATTTGCTACCCATGTAAAGCACTTTGTAACCTGGTTTTGAAAGGTGCTCTACAAATAAAAATTATTATTATTATTATTATTATTAATACAAAACCAACAAAGAGAAGAAAAAATAATAATAAATAAATAAATAATAATAATAAAAAGTACAAACAAAAAAGGAAGATAAACATAAGAAAACAAGGTAAATAAACAAAAATAGAATAAATATTTTTAGATAATAATTAAAAAAAAACATTCTGGAAGACGCCTCACGACCCCCCATTTGTGTCTCGCGACCCCCCAGGGGGTACCGACCCACACTTTGGGAACCCCTGACCTGTAACACAACTCTTGCTTTCATTGGCAGCCAACCGAAGGATCATTTGCCTTCATGGCTTGCTTTTTGGTTTTTTTCAGTAAGTGTGACTTTAACAAAAAAAGCTTTGTACAGGATGTCTTTTTTTTATTTTTAACATGTGCTACCATCTCTCAGACCAATCGGGGGTTTTCAGCAATTCACCTCTGCCTTCTAGTGCCAGCTCAGCTTGCCTGGAGCCTTGGTCAAAGTTACACCTAAACTACCAGATAACAGGTCTTATCCACAGCCTTTGACAAACCAAAGAATGGAAGGTTCCAGTCAGGTACAGTTGAGCCAGGTTGTACCATGAAGTAGAAATTAGGCATTGAGTCCTGTATGCTGGAGGGGAATCATTCCCTAGTTGTTGAATAATCACTTAAATTCTGCTTTCTGCAACCCTATGAAGGAAACCATGTGACCCAGAATAATTTTAAGGAATGCTTTTTTATAATGACTCACCAGATTCACCATTAAAGTTAGACTTTGGAAGATCTTAGTATGTGTTTGACCTTTTCTGTTTTACACCGAGCAAACCATACACCATGTTACTTTGGCTGTTCTGTAATTTGATAATAAAAAACATAAATCTGCTCCTTTAATTTTATTGATCAGTGAACCCTACACCAGTTTTCATTTAGCTTGGTTCCCTCAATTCAACCAGAAATTGCTCCCCGCTGTCTGCTCCTGCACTTACATTCCTGCTTATGTGGCCTCCGCGATAGATTGCTGAATGAAACTGGATCTGTGAAAAAAGGACAAGCACTCTGGGAGTTGCACAGCCTGCATGCCTTTCGCTCAACAGGGGCACTCGCCGGGACATTTCCTCAGTGGGGCTTTTTCAAAAGGGCTTGCACTGCAAGTTCCAGCTAAGGGCAGTACAGTAGGTCAACTGGAGATAGAGTTACAACCTCTCTTTTGTGGAGGTGTTGGGCAAATTAGACCTCACAACTGTTTACCCAGTCAAACAGGGACAGCTGCATCTCTCCACCCTCCAAACCTGCCACTGACTGTTGTTCCTTTGGGGTGCCATCTGTGAGGAATAAGCAGGCTCAGTGATCAAATGATTGTTCAACAGCTTTACTGCTGTCACTGCTGGGGCGATATGAATGGCCCCTTAACTGAATCAACATGAGCTCTGTGCACTATGGGATCCAGCTGCCATTTTGGACTGTTGTCCTAATGAGTGGTGAGAAGTGGTAGGTACTGCACAGTGACTGTTTCCCACTACATTCCTAACCCTGCATTAACCTTAGAACTAGCATTGTTCTGTAACAGATGGGGGATTTAACATCTCTGTGACTTTAATTTTTGAAGAAAGATGTAACTGGGCTTGTGAACAATCTGGTTTAATCATCAAAACTTAACATTTGTTTTGTGCTTTTAAATTTAGCCGATGTGTTGAGTTGCTTTTGGACTCTAATCAGCTGGATTAAACCCATAGACTGTGTAAGAAAAGGACGTGGTCTCTGTGACGTCTCCCGTTGGTTACTGAAGCAGAGTTTTGAAGCCTGACGATGGCAGTAGCCATATTGGAAATGCTGACTCAACCTAACTCTTGATCAAGCCAGCAAGAGGCAAAGAGGTTGAGTTAGGGCGGGCCTTTAGCCCCCTGTACAGTGTGAGCATGTATTGAAATAAGCCATTCAAACCAGTGTTTTTTTTGACCAGGCGGTGAACATGTTTATTTTTGCTGTAAAGATGGCCTTTTTTAGAACGGATGTGTATGTGGCTTCAGCGGTCTTTGTAGCCAGCCTCAAGTGGACGCTCTGGGAACTGCAATTTTTAGCACTTCAGCATTGCTTCATTTCTCAGCACTGAGGTTGCTGCTTTATTAAATTATTCTTTATATTTTATCATTAAATGGATAGGACAGCCTCACTACAAACGACTATAGATACCCTCTAATAAATGAAGCATTCACATCTGAAGCTCCATGAATAAAAACAAACACACAGTTGCTGCTGATCTAAATGAAGAACCTCAGGTCATGGTTTGAAGATCTGTGTAAGGCTCCACTCTGCTCCATCTGTCTGTATTTTCTCAGCTGGGTCTCTGCAGCACAAAGAGAATCATCTGAATTCAAGTGCGTTTGAGGCAGTATTGATCTCGTCACCTTTACCACCGTGACAGAGTCTTTGTTCTTGGGTTTCCTTCATCCTTTACATTCTTCATCACGAGGAGAGATGAGAACAACACATGAGTGTTAATTATTTACCAACATACAGAGAGCTCTCTGTGGACTGTGAGCACAAGATTTTCAGATTTTACACATCATCTACATCCTTGTATTGGTAATACTCCCATCAGGTACTACAAGATTGTTTTAATCATCTGATTCCTGACTCTGCTGTGAGTGTTATACAATGGAATATGTAACAGTTAAATAAATGAGAGGTCATTCATACAATGGACAAACTAATTGGCAGCTGCTGAAGGCGAGAACTTAAGAAGAGTAATGAAACTGATGCAGCCTCCAAGGGTGAACTGTGTTTATGTTGTTTGTGTTATTCACAAGGTATATAATGTGCTGTACATTTGAATTCTGCTACAGTGTAGGGTTGATGTAAAAAACAACAACACATAAATTATGTTAAAGAGATTTCACAACCACTGACTCTTAAAAATCACAACAAACAAGCCGTTGCTCATATTTTTCTGTCTTTGCAACCAATTTAAAAAAAGAAAGATTTCTAATGGTACAAAAAAGGAAAGAATCCAAAGCCCTTCAGCAACAGAAAAAAACCAATGCTGCTCTGGAAAAATGAAGTGATTGACCCTGATGTTTGGGAGTCTTTATTTCGAAACAACTGTCCTGGAATCAATTTGCTAAAAGATATGTAAGATACTGTGACCTTTAAGCTGCACTGTGTAAGCAAATACAACCGAGTGTTGTTCTCCTGAGGCAAACACTGCTTCATTCATGTTTCTAAGCTCCCCTGTTAATGCAAGATTACCATTGTGTGCTCGAGTTGAAAAGGCACTGCTCTGTTAACCGTGTGGGGGTGAGTGAGGCCAGCTACTCCTTATTTATCAGCAGTGACACTATCAGCAGTTGCCTCGTGAAAAGAGAGCCAGTCATTCAGAACAGTGGGGCCACCTTGGCTGTCAAAGCAGGATTTAAGCTACATTTCCCATGGTTGCTATGGAGACTGTGGGAAGTGATTATGAAGAGAGGGTTTCGGAGCAGTGCTGTCACACCAGTGGGTATTACCATAGTGGTTTGCGCAGTGATCATCAGAGAATTACTGGCTCATGATCAAACGTTTTTTGTGTTTGGTCCCCAGTGAAATGCTTCATTCTGCTCCAGCAGAGCCGTAGTATTATTATTTTTGTCAGAATTATTGGACTAACCTAACATTTTTCTCTTTCCTTTCTAGGACACAATGTGGTTAAATGGGACAGGAACGAGTACACCGTGAGGATTCTCTAACCCCTGCCCCTGAGTCCCAACCGTCTGAGCGGGTGTCGGACCTCACTGAGGCAATCCTGGGCCGTTGGCACTAAAATGTCCCTAAGTGGTGGCACTGCAGGCGGGAAAGGTGTGGACTCGAATGCGGTGGACACTTACGACAGCGGGGATGAGTGGGATATTGGCGTTGGAAATCTGATTATCGACCTTGACGCTGATTTAGAGAAGGACAAACTTGAGATGTCTGGCACCAAGGACGGAATGGCGGCACCACCGAGTGCAGTGGCGGCGTTGCCCGACAACATCAGGTTTGTTAGTCCCGTGTCTGGCTCTCAAGGAAAAGAGAGCAAATCGAAATACAAGCGCAGTAAGAACTCTAAGGACAATAGTAGCAAAGCTTCAGCAGGAGATGGGGGTAAGAAAGAAACTACAGGACGGACTCAAGGGGAGCCAACAGGCACAGCAGCAGGTGCGGGAGCTGCTGGAAACAACTCCACCTCTGGAAAGAACATGGAGAAAGGGGGCAAAGCCTCCAGAGGTGTTTTGAGTGGTAAAAAGGAGAAAGAGGGGGCAAGTGGAAAAAGTAAGAAGGACAAAACAGACGGAGCCCCAGTTGTGGCGATAGCTGCTGTGGAGAAGGATGTTGTGTCTCAAGCTCAAGTTGCTTTGGGGAATAGTCGTAACACATCCTTTGAGAACACACAATCAACAGACTTGGCTGAAGCCAATCAAATGGGGAATATTGCACTTGAACCAGTTGGGATAGTACCAGCATTGACCACAAAAACTGAACCAGAGGAGGTGGAGAATGGAAATAGTGAATGCAAGCCACTGAAGAAGGTGAAAAATGAAAAGGTAAGATTAATTTTTTTTTCCCTCACTCTTTTGATGCTGCTTGGATTTGCTTGGTGGCAATAACTGCTGTGAGCTTTTATCAGGACGTGTCAGTGCAGTGATTTCCACTACAGAGTCATGTCTGTTTTTAATGCAGTGCTGCCTGAGGGCCAGAAGATCACCACCATCCAGTATTGTTTTTCAGTCTTGTCACTTTGGGGGAGAGGTTTCTCAAGATGTTCAGAATCTTTAATGACACCATGTACTGTAGATGATGAAATCCCCTAATTGTTTGCAATTTTATGCAGAAGAACATTATTCTGAAATTGTTAACTATTTGCTCACTCAGTGTCTTATACTGGCAAACCACTTTCCATCTTTACTTCTGAGTGACTCAGCCTCTCTGGAATGCCATATTCATACCCAGTCATGTAACTAACCTGCAAACTTAGCCTCACTGGTTGAGAGATCTTTCTCCAGGTTTTCTTTTGGATTACACACATTTTTCTGTGTTTTGTCATCCCTGTCCCATCTTTTTTGTAATGTGTTGCCGGCAATTTAAAAAGAGCATATATTTTTCATAAACATGAACATTTTTCAAGTTCAACATTTGATGAGTTGTCTTTGCACCATTTTCAGTGCAGGGTTTACATGATTTGCAGACCATAATAATCTGTTTTTACTGACATTGCACACAGCATCCCAAATGTTTTTGGAATTGGGGATGTTCAATGTTCACTTTAAAATCTTCAAATGGAGCTGGAACCTCTTGTTTTGAAATGAACAAATTATTTGAAAATTCACTTATCAATTTCCTCCCAGGAAACCTGCAACAAAAGGCATCGTTGGCATTACATTTGTCTGTGAAAAGAGTCTTTTGAATCGACACTGGATTTCATCGAAGTAATTATCATGGTTTGAAGTACTACAATAGGAGCAGACACTGTAGGGTTCTTGGATTGTGCTTTGTTACAGCCTGTCGCTTGCAGCAGGCTCAGAGATTCACTCTATTCCCCTGAAGCTGCCTAACTCGTGATGCATAAAAAGACCTACTGCTGCTTTCTCTTTTATTACCACACGGTGAATAAGGGCACCCTCGGCGAATATGATGCTGAGATCAGCTACAGGAAATAGCCCACACAATGGTGTTTCCTGACAGTAGAGGCTTGATTAATTTTAAAGAGATGCCCCATATGTTGCCTTTATACTAAAAAAGCTCTAAGGCTAAGTTGGAAATCAAACCCAGCCAACATTAGACACAAATAACCATGAAGTGTTATGTTCCATACATGAGCCAGTAAACCAGGTCCTATAGTCAGACAGGAAGATAATGGAGGTTGTCAGCCATAAACATCACATTACGCCTGTGAAGTTAAGTAAATGTCACATCGCGTTCCCCTTTTTTATTCACACAATTTCAACGCTGACATTATCTTACAAGAACAATATAAAGATTTGTGTAGCTGTTCACCCACACTTATCTTGTTCACTCATAGAGTTGATCTATCACTGCGTCTATTGTACGCCTCGTAGCAGTCTTTTCATGCTCTGGCAGAATAAAAGACAGCAGAGCAGGGAGGTGCTGAGGACTGTTTTTGTCTGTCATCGTGTTCCATTCTTAATCCCACAAGCCCCAGTGATGCCTGCTGGAGCAGTGTGTGGGGGAGGGAGCCGGTGCAAAGCACGCCTTCGTCGTTTTTCCTGCTGCTCTGCAAGTGGCGTGGGGGATGGGCTGTGAGGAAGCCTGTTTGATTCCTTAAATCCAGGACAACCAGTCATGAACACAAGCTGCAGAGTCTCCTTGGGCTGATTGCTTTGAAAGGCAATTTTAGGAAAGTCTTTGTAATCATAAAGTATTTACAATGAAGAGGCTTTTGATGGAGAGCCACAACTCCAAATACAGGAGAGAGGTCACAACTGCTTTCAAATAGCTGCTGGATGAAAGATATCCTTGAAAGCATGATGAAAGAAGGGTGTGATTACGTGGCATCAACATTGGTTTGAAGAGCAGTTTTTGAGGTTAGTAACCCCCGTGGTGGTGAATGTGCTAAAAAGACATCGAAAAAGCAAATGTTCCTGAAATATTCAAACACCTAGCCAAATCTAAGTCAGTTGAAAATCAAGACTTTGTATGTCAGTTTGCCTTGAATAGACCATTTGTGAAGATTTACCCCAAACTGGTGTGGACTAAAGGAGGTTCAAAATACATACTCTGACATATTTGATGGATTGGTCTCATTCCTTCTGACAGGCTACAAGTGAGGTGGGTTTCCCATACAAGACAGGATATTATCCATTCATTTGTTTATTCGTTTATTTAGCTTGCCAGCCTTAAATATACCAAATGTGGGAAAACTTTTGAGAAGAGTAAAGCCATCACATGACACATGCCCCAAAATCTTCACCAAGATAATTTGATGATATGATCCTTTGAACCTTTAAAATGTGTTTTTGACCCAGTGGCTCAAATGACGACATTAACAAAGGGAGTTCGGTAGGTTTTCAGTAAAAGTAAATCTATTTCTTTTTTTTAACTAAGGCGCAATAAATCACAAACATTGCATTTATTTCAATACGAGCATTTGCAATAAAAACAGTAAAAACAGAGTCTAAATGTATAACACTAACTTAGGGGACTATTCATTGTATACAGTCCATGTTTTCTCACTCAGGATGTACATTTTAGCTGTTACATGGAGGCCTGGGTTGCCATGCTTTCACACTATTTGATGCTGTGAAATGAAGCTTCAGCCAGCTGCTAGCTAACCTGGGATCAATTGGTGATAATTTAGTGATGCTTTTTGGGTTTATCTTGGATTCAGGAGAAACATGTTGCAAACACAGGATATGTGTAAAACATGAAGAACAGCAGATAGATAGAATCTGTGAGTTGACATTCCTTGTTTAATATTTATTTACCACACTTCCTGTTGATATCACAACATTAAACAATGTTATCACACATTGTATTTTTTTCATATCATGCAAGCTGCGTGTCAGATTTGCTGATAGAGGGCTGAACTAAATGTGTTAAAGAAGAGAGAGGTTTTGTTTTGTCAAAGAAAAATAGGCTTTAAGTAACAAAAGAGATGATTGTTATTTTTTTATTGTATATACAGCATGTACATAAAAAACTCTACATTTATATGGTTTCATTTATTGTATTTTTATATCACAATTACTATCGCAGAAAGAAAACCTATTCTAAAGTCAGTTTTTATCCCATTATTGTGTAGACCTTTTTGAACCCAGGTTTGTCACATAGCCTGCAGTTCCAAATGCGCCCACTAGTCAGAAATCACATTACGGGTCTTTGAAGAATTAACTTTAGTCCGAGTTTGCACTTGTTAAAATCAGTTACATACAGCTAGCTAGCGTGTACACTGTGTTTGACATGCTCTTCTCACTGAAACCCTGTTAAATCCATCCCAGTTCAACGAGTGATCCGCAGCAGAAAAGTGTCATACTGTCTAGTTCTGCCGTGACATCCCATCCTGAAGCCCAGAGTGAGCATTTCACATGAATGTTTCTCATCACAGATGTGGGAGTAGAATCCCATTTCTCCATCGCACACTGGCCTAAGTATCCAGCGTTATGTCCACAGGCTAGACTTTCTTGGCAGCCTGCTCTAACTGTGAAATAGATACTGAAGCTGATGTTGGGTTGGGGGGGGGGGGGGATTGTGAAAAATGATAAGTGACCTGACTCAACACTTCCTATCGGCGCCCTTTGGGAGGATTTTGGAATCCCTCTTTCTTCCTTGTGGGACTCAGCATTTGGAAATCTCTAAATCCAGTCCTCATGGCTTGGAAAATGTAAACTCAGAAATAACCTTATCCGTTCTGTAAGTTCAGAGCCTTTACCGGTGTTTCTATAAACCATGTGTATATCAAGCATAGTACCATTAAATAACACAACAACTCAGCATTATTTTACATTTGTGGGAGCAGATTTCAGAAATGTATCAGCCTCATTACTACCTGACTGTTGATTTAAAAGAACTAGCTGCCCTTGTCCGGTTTAATACAAGCATTCATCAGTATAAGTCTCACCAGTAATCTTGTTCTCAGAGGTCTAAGTGTAATAGCATGGCTACATTGTCCTTGTCCTGAGTGAAAGCCCCCTAAAGCATTGGCTCTCAGATGCTGAATAAATCATCTCTACTTCCTCCCTACAAGTGCTAACCACCTCCGAGTGTGTCTCGCTCTCCCACCTCTCATTATACAAATCTAGAGGAGTAAGGCATTCGTCAGCTGCCTCAATGTGCCACTGGCCTTGATAAATGGAGCAGCTCTCATGGAAAATTACATTGGCAGTGTAACTATGAAAAGAGGGTGAGGAAAAAGAAAGGCTGCACTGGAATGAAAGAGCCCAGGCAGCGCTCTGCATCGCTGCTGATGTCCAGCTCAGAGTGTGCAGGGATCTCATCAGAGCTAGCTTCAGTTCTTTCTCTTCGCCTCAGCCTGACTCACTGTTTCTATTGTGCTGCAGATTATTCCTGCTAAGTAGTGCCAGGGCTTTTAAAGGCAATGGAAAAGAAGAGAGACTGACTTCTTTTAAGGAGGGGAGTAAATTTCATTAAGCAGCTCGCTTACAAAGTGAGGCAGTTAGCTCACCTGTCCTTGCTCTAGTGTGGATCTTAATGCAAAGATGAGTTTCGCTTTATCAACAGAAAAAGAAGAATGAAACAATATTAGTTCTCTCCCATATTCTGCAATGGACTGAAGTGATTGTATGGCTGTCCAAATTACGGATGGTTTATGATTTTGAATGCTTGTTATTATTGTTAATATTTGTTCATGTCTTAAAATCAAGTTAATGTGAATATGAACTCATTTTAAACATTTTCATTGTTCTTACTGGTGCCTCTTTGTAACATGATATTCCCACCTCACGGTGGCAAAATAGCGTCTAAAAGCTGTTTGCTAACCGCATTAAATAACAGATGAAGAATAATGCTAACTGCATTAAATAGCAAAAGAATTAGAAAACATTAGCAACAGTCGCTGAGCATGGCTGTGAAATTTAAAGACACATGCCACGCTACTGCGTCACAGAAACACCGACATTAAGGTCGAGACCAACACTCCCAGTGCCCTAGCAGCACCTCATCCCAGTGCTGGTTAACACAACTACGAGACTAACGGCCCGTTAACGTGAGGGGGAGTGTTTACTTTTATTCTCATGTGCGGCGCACACGGTGAAATGTCTGAGTCATGAATTACAAATAATCGCCAAATAGATACCAGTGACTATTTCATATTATTTTGATTTGAAATACCTATCTCTAGTTCAAATGTTCAAAATCTTTCAATCTGGCACAATCACAATCTTTAGGTTTTTACCTAAATCACATTCAGTTGCAATCTTTGCAAACTGAAGGATTCCATCAAGGGATTTTACTCACATTATTATATTAGTAGCTCGTTCAGTGACAGACTTCTTCACCCGAGGTGTCTCACGGAGAGATAACGCAGGTCTTTCTTCCTGCAGTGGTCAGACTCTATAACCAATTATATATATCTGTGTGTGTGTGTGTGTGTGTGTGTGTGTGTGTGTGTGTGTGTGTGTGTGTGTGTGTGTGTGTGTGTGTGTGTGTGTGTGTGTGTGTGTGTGTGTGTGTGTGTGTGTGTGTGTGTGTGTGTGTGTGTGTGATTTTAAGATAAGCTTATTTTTTACCTCTTTAATTTTAATTGCTAATAACTTTTTAATAATTGTTATTTTATAGGCTCTTGTTTGCTTTATATATTTCTTTTGCACTGTCTACTCTGTTACTGTAACACTTGAATTTCCCCGTTTTGGGACGAGTAAAGGAATCTCATATCTTATCTTATTTTTACTCCTGTCTTCATATATTCAGGGGCTAGATGAAGAATTGTTACAAACCGATTTGGAATGGGGCCAGTGGATAGCCTCAGCCAGCAACTATGATACTGAGGAAAAAGGATGCAATGTAATCCTCTGGTGAAACTGCTCACCAATGAAGTGCATCCTCTTTAAGTGCTTGTTTTTTACCCAAATCAGTTTTTTAAGACATGTCCAGACTTTTTCCCAGTTGATCGCAGAAATACTGGATTTGCCTAAAAACACACACACACACACACACACACACACACACACACACACACACACACACACACACACACACACACACACACACACACACACACACACACACACACACACACACACAGAAAAACAAATGTTTTTAAATCAGATCTAAGCCACAGTCTGAGGTGGTTTGCGATGCCTTGGAGTCATGTGGCAACCCAAATGTGGTTTCAAAGTATATTTTGTGTCACTTGCAGTTGAAAAACAACAACATCAAATCCAGAGTGACAGTGAGTCAAAGCAGATGAGCATAGGATGTAATAAGAACAAGCAATGCAGATTGGTTGGTCATGTCTGGACGCACAAATCTGACCCCTGATCACTCGCAGACCAGATTTGATTTCTGAAAGATCTGTTTAGAGGAACATATCTGATTTGCATGCAGTCTGAACAAAGCCTCTGTCAGTCAACATCTTACAGGATCTGCAGAGATTAAGTTTAAAAGCTAATCCTTTTTGTCTATCCAGAAAGGTCTTTCTTAAGGGGAGGTCTCACTTTAAATTCTCACAAGAGGAGAGTTGTTGAAGACAGTGAGGTAACAGAGGACATAAATACCCCAAACCATGACCAGGGTGAGGTTTAAAGAAAACCTTTATGACCCTTTTAACTGCTCTACACACTGTCAGAGCTGCTATGTGGTAGTTTAATGGAGCAGAAACCTTTAAAAAGGTTTCATAATGGTGCTTAGAAAACTCTGAACTCCATATTTTCAGCATCATAATAATAAGGCCAGTTTATGCAGAGCTACAGAAACAACATTATTTATGTTTGCTGAAATGATCAATGAAAAGCTGTTTGGATATTTAATGTGGAAAACAGTTAAAACAACAATCACATTGAAAGTTGAGTATTGGATTGTCCTCAGCTCCAGTTCATTGCCGTTTGTGATTTGGGCGATGTTTCTCTGCCTGTTTGAAGTGCTCACCCTCAGGGAGTCTCTCACTGCTACAGGAAGAAAACATTTGACACTAATTGTTTTCCATGGTTGCTGTTCGCAGCTGCCTTCAAAATGATGTGAACCGGTTTGAGCTCACAGACGCAACAAAGAACTAGACTACACCAAGTATAAGATGAAGTATAATCATGGAAGGTAATAATGGTTCAGTGAGTTCTCTGTGCAGAACTGGACAGCTGATAGAAAGAATATAAAACTGAAGTTATATTGAAGTAAGTTGGATCTAACATATTTTAATATAATGTGAATATCCCTGTCCGGAGATGCTCATCTTCTCCAGCAGACAACACGCATACCAAGCATACCACTCAATTTCAAGGTTTATTGTGTCCTATCATTCACTGACATGCAACCACAAGTCAAAGAGAAGTAGAGTCTGTGTAAATCAAAACGGCTCTCAGACATTTTAAAAACATTAACCTACAGCCAGACTGCCGTAATTTCAGAACAGTGTCATGATTCGGTTGCGGCTGCACGCTCTGATCAGGTGCTCAGGGATTGTTGCAGAGATGAAAGCACCGTTTCACTGGGCTGCTTTGCATCTAAAACCTCAACCTCCAACCCTTCAGACAAAGAGAAATATTCTCTTCAGTGTAAACAGAATTGCACAGTATATTTTCAGTAAAGGTCTTGCTCTGAGGTGTGACTAGATTAAAAAACAATCAATCTCAACTTGCCTCAAAAATAAAACATCTTCCAAGATAGGTTCACTCTGTTGTCCTTTTTTAAAAGCTGTAGATGCTGCCAAGTTAAGGCAACTCACGTTTAGGTCTTTAATATTCATCTTGTATACTCTTTGTTGTTCTTTTTTTGATGAAATGGAAAAGAAACTATTGAAACATGGGGGTTTAATTAGATATGGATTGCAGCCACTAACAACACCAAGGATTGTGTCATTTGCTGAGGCAATCTGCTCCATCTCTGCACTTTGCTCCCGTTTCACATCTAATTGTGACTGATATTAGCTGTCAGCATCAGTCTAAATGTGCATGGGTGTTAGCACCAGTGTCAGTGAATAAAGTGCTATTTTCAAAGAGACTAATTTGCATAGAAGGGGGGCTGTTCTTCTCTGACTTAAAGCTAGGGTTGATAGCCACGGAAAACTAGCATGAATTTGAATGTAGCATTTCCTCAGGACTCCGTCTAACCCCGCCCCCCCTACCCTCGGAGCTCCTCCAAAACGCACCCCCCCCCACATGCACGAGCGCCGCTGATTCACGACCATATGATGGTGACTGATTCAAAACCGGTCCTCAGCACATCGTTTGTGTTTTGCGCTACGTCAACTCATGTCTCACTCAGCGGTAAGAAAACACCAGAACACTATCATAGTGAAAGTTAAAAACACAAACAAACATGAAATGTACGCGCAGGAGGCGGGCGGAACGGCAGGACGGGATTTGATTGGTTTCATAATTTAGCTCCTGATGGCAGGGATTGGTTGGTGTTTTCCCAGGTTTACTCCGGCTGTAGATAGCAGCTTTTTTTTCGCTCTTTTTTAAGAACACATTATGTATTGATTGCCATCGGGACAGAAAGATCATTATAACCAGTATAACAAAAAGTGTATCTAAATCTGACTACCAACCCCAGCTTTAATGTATAACAGCTAATTTAAATGTATGCATGAAACACCAGCACACAGGGACGCTATTTGCTCTGCAGCACCGTTTGTGGTACACATAATGCTTTGTGAGTGATTTTTGAAATAGGCTATGTTTCTTAGACTCATTTGCACATTTTTTTTTAGCAAGCACTGCTCAAAATGAGAAGAAATGTGTATTCATGCTAAAAAGCTGATGCCAAAAATTGAACACATAATTTAATCTGATGTCCATTAATAAGCATAATAATTCCAGTATTTCTGCACCTATGGTCCTTTCAGCTCCACATTGCTGTGTACACCACTGAACAGCCTCTACTCTAGAAACCCATGTGAGAGAAATATTACAGCGTGAGCCACCATTAAAGCAGATTAATCAGCCCACACAGGAGATCACAGGTTCATATTGAATCAGAACAAGAGTGGTTGTGGCACATAAACTTTATAGTCCTGTTCAGGAAATAGTTGTCGGGAGGGAGGCGCCACAGGCTCTTACTCTGGGAATCTGTTGTACTGGAACCAGGTTTTTCCAGTCATAAACGCTGCCTCTGGTAACCTTTACCTGAGTGAATGTTTAGCATGACTCGTGATTTCTCTCCATGCTTTGTACAGGCGTTAGAGATATCTCATCACTTTTCATATTGAGTGTGAAGCACGCTTACTTAGACAGCTTTTACAACATGACAGAAATAAAACAGGCTGAAAGAGTTGTGACAGGATACATAATCCTCAGAGATCATGATGTCTCTCTGATTATGAATACATTCAATAACAAGCTGTTAAATCCTCAGAGTCGTGTTTTTAAATCAAACCATACAGTTTTCTTCGAGCTAATCAAGGTGCAGATAATCCCGGAGACGCCTTGCTGTGAGTGTGAAAGCAATATTGCTGCTGCTTTTATGAGAACAGCTTGGTTTTCATTATGAGTAATAAAACAGATGTGTGATTTCTTTATCAGGAACATTTTATTTTCTATCTTTAATAGATTTTGATCCCGAAAAAGTCACTTTGGATGGTTTTGTTTTTCACTTCAGACATTTTTGTTGTAGTGAAATCTGTACTGCTGAGATCAGAGGCATTTTTTCTAAAACATTTAAATACAACAAATATATTCCTTTCCAATACATTTGTTTCCAATAATGTAAAAAAAGATGCACGTTTCAGATTACAGTGGAGGGGAGTAGCTGCAGTGTCCCTCAGCCTCTTGTTTCTCAGTAATACTTTATTTTACACCAGTATCTTTGTAAAAAGTCCATTTTACCTTCTGTTTTCAACAAAAGCTGAGTTGTATCCCACATTAAGAATTGATGTGATGGTTTCCTACAGTGACACGAAACATGTTGGGCTACTTTTTGCCAAAAAGCAATCACAGATCTGTCAAACAAAGCCCCTGTCACGCTTTGTCTCTCCCTCCCCGTCGTTCTCTCTCCCTCTCTGCTAAGCTTTCCACGAGGTGTGTTGCTGTGTCTGGATCAGCTCGCTGCGAGGGGAGGCATGTGTGGGGGGAAGGGAGCAAAGGCTTGTACAACTAATTCAGCTCATGAAAGACTTATGCAGCAAGAGCAGCTGTCTTCCATTGTCAGGCTGCAAATTTCCAGTGTGCCTCATTTCGCCTCTCAATGCGTGAGTAGAAAGAGAGGCAGGGAGGGGAGAACAGAGAGGAAATAAGATGGAAAAAAACAAGAGAGACGGAGGGACAAATATCAAGACTTTCATTGCTGGAGCTCCATGTAGGCTCACTTCTGTTTTTTCAATTTAAAACCACGATGGGTGTGTGGTGTGACCATAGTCTAATAATAAACCCTGAGCCTATTCAGACCCAGTGTGCAGTATGTAGATAGATAAAAAGAGCTCTGCTGCGATGCGAGGGGAGAGAGGGCATATAAGGGGTAAGAGGACGTGGGGGTGGGTGGGTAAAGAAGTGCCTGAGATTAACAGAGGAGGGAGGGAGCGCTGAGCAGTGTTATGAATGGATATAGTCTTTAACCCCCCCTCCAACACACTGAATAGTTTGTCACAGGCTGCTGCAGCTCTATGAGGAATGAGAGGAGCTGGCTGAGAGCTCTCAGATTCCTGAATCCTTGAGGCATGTGGTCTGATTAGCAGAACAAAACCCACACAGTGGGGAGGAGCAGACGTGGCTTTTTTCCCCCCTCAACTGGAATTTTCTACCAGCGAGGGGGAGAAGAGGTGGCTCAAAGTTTGCACCGACTTGCTACGGTTGTAAAAGAGTTTTCAGACCATGTTTGGGGATTTCTCAGCCGCCGCTGAGGGCTTTGTTTCTGCACGATCACCATTGTCTGCACTCTTAATTCTGTCCTCATGCTAGTCCGACCCTTAGACTTGAGCGTGAGCGTTTTCCGCAGCACATGTTGAAATACTTGTCACTTTCCACGCAGGTTTGACCATGAAAGCCTTGATGAGAAAACATTTGTAGTCCAGGAGCTTAACTGCGTGTGAAAGGTTTTTAGTTTAACAAAGAGGAAGTTAACAGCGAGGCAGTGTTTGAGCAAGAGTGATTATAGAGAGGATTACGTGCCTCGCCCTCCCCCTTAATGCATGGCTAAGGAGATTGTTTGCGGCCAGTTTGTTGTAAAATGGGAGAAGTTGAGAGAAGCAGCAATGTTTGTTGGGTTTTTCTCTCTCCTCTGAAGTCGAATCTTCTTAAAACGCTTGAAATGTGCTGCTTAGTTCTGTTCTTTAATTCTCCTGCATCAAAGACCTGAATGCTTTTAATCTTTTATTCATATGAATCTGATAAAATTGCAAATGTGTGCTCTGAAACTCATCCCCTTTCTGGAACTCATTGCTGACCTGCCATCAGAGAGTCAATAACTTGTTACAAATCGTGTCGTCCTCTGGGTATAGTCTTGTGATTTTCTAGACACCACAATTTGAGACTTGTGTTTCTGGTACAGGCGACCGCAGCTCTGCTTATTTTTATCTGTTACACGTTCGATGAGAGTCTGCTTTAGAAGTGACAGACTATCTAATACAGATGTTTTCATTTTAAGTTAAAGACGCTGTGAGGAGTTTTGAACTGGTTAGAAATGGTCTCCCCTTTATACTGATGCCTGGTAAAGTTAGCTTCTCTGCATAGAAAGAGGCCTACTTCTTCTTGCATCACATCTGCATCTGTTTTCATGCCAGTGCTCACACATGTAATTAGCAATTTTCTTTGCATGTGCTTTGATTCCCTGAGACAGTTTGATAGGGGAATATTTTCTGACAAAACCTCTTAAACTGGGCCACCGCCTCAAGCTAGCAGCCTGCCGCTGCGACACATCCAGTCTAGACGGGACGATACATTCAGTACAGAGAGTCGTTTTTTTCTGCATACCAAAAGACATTTGGAAAGATGCTTTGAACATCACAGCGTGCTGGAGCTTGCTGTATGGACTCGTCAGATTCTTAACTCATTTCTGTGCACCAACTCCCACTGTGTGATTATCTATAATTGGTCTAAAAATACCACTCGACTGGTTGTATAGCCTTTTGGGAAAACAAGTATTCACAGTTGTGTGTGGCTTGTTTGGCTGGGGAGTTTGCACTGTGGTTTCATCTGAGTGTTTGCCTGAGACACTGCAAAAGACAAACTCCTCTTCAGTATCTCAGATGAAGAAAGGGAAATGTTTTCTTTTTTGAGAAAGATGAAAAAAGTGGACCATTTGTTAATAAAGACTTAAACACCAAAGCATGTCCCTAGTTTTTCCAAACATTACATTAGTTGAAACACCAGAAGCGTCTTGTTACTCCGGTGAATATTAAAGCCATGTGCCGTCAGAATGTTTATCCAAAGGTATATGAGATATTAACAGTATGATATTGTTCCTACAGTCTTTTTTGTGTCATCTTCTGTTCGACACAGCAAGCCGTCATGTCATTTCACTCTCAGTTAAACCCTCACTGAGGTAGACAACTGAGCAAACAGACATAATGGCTAATCCATTTTCTTATCTGTCAGATGGCGTTGTTCGGCTGTGTTTGTTTGCTGTTTTTCTGGCTGAGGAAGTTCTCCGGGCTTATCCCTCTCGTTACATTTTGCTGGACGTCAAAAGGCAGTCTGCCAGAAACAGAGCAGCACTCCACATTTCCAGAGTGAGACATTGAAGAAGCAGGTTAGATCATGCGCTCGGTCTTCACTTGGAGCCAAACAGAGAGGTCAGCCTCGAGAGCAGAGCTCTTATATGAGCTTTTCTCTAATCCAGTGACTAACGTGCCCATTCTGTGCATAATTTAATATCATCTGTTTGAATATGAATTACTGCGTCTCGCGTATTAAAATGAGTCTAACAACAAAAAGGTCTCATGCTCTATTTTGTGTGAAGTTTGCATTTAAGGTTTGGTGCATTGCATCTCTGCCTGAGAGTGCGCATGCATGCTTCCAAGCCTGGAAGTACAGATCTGAGATGAAAGGATTTTCTTTCCCATTCTAATCCACACAGACAGCCAGGCCCTTGTGATTATTCCCGCCCCCTTCTCTCCACTCATCTCTTTGAATGCAGGGCCTTTCTAATTCACCCTAAAAAGGGTTTCAAAAGGGGATTATATCGCTGATAGAAATTAAAGGGAGAACACGTCCGTCCTTTGGGACCAATGTCAAACATTCATGAGTCGATGGATGCTTAAACAGTACACGCTATACCACTCAAATTGGAAATTGTTTGTATCTCTAAAGCTCTTATTATCAACGCCAAACCTCTGATAATATCTTGCAAATGATATTTTGAAGAGGCTGGTAAGATACATGTTTGCCAGTTTTTGTAATTGAAGAGTTTTCTGAGATTTGTTGATCTGTGGCGTGCAGAAAACAGCACCAGAGCATACGCCTACATGCAATTTGTAAGCCAACTCTTCCATTGAAAAAGAACGCCCTTTTGTTTTACAGTTCTCAACAAATGGTAAACATGATGCAAGATGCAATAAAAAAAGCTAGATTTATTATCCGTTCAGTCACTATTTCATTACTATCTTTGAGCATCATTAAAGTTGAGGATTATGAGGGAAATAATTCCATTCTATTTAAAATATGGAGATGGGCAGTCAGAGGGAGCTTACTTCCAGCGGTGCAGATGTCAGAGCTCTGCTGGGTGAAACCCGGAAAAGTGGTCACCTTCTGTAAGCTAACTAACTGAAATAAATCAGGGTTAACAAAGTTTTGATCATTGTTACGTTACAGTCAATAACTCTACATAGCTACTAATCAATACATGACCTCATCACTCTGCATCCTGCTAGAGTTGTCTTGAACAACGGACATAAGTATTAAAGAAAGATCTATATTTGATTAATTTGCTTTCATGGCAAATTAGCGTTTTGGCCACATGTTTGCAACAATGGTTGGTGCTCATGGAAAATGCAGTCTTCATCCAAGAAAAACACTACTGACTTCATTCAAATGGGTCACCAGAGTTAACATGACATGAAAACCTTCACAGTGCCATTTAGTGCCAAGGGGAAATAAAACGGTTTATTCTCAAGGAAAACATTGTACTTGTTTGTGATTGAGTTCCAGATCTGGTCCAATTAGGAATGGGTTGGCCTTTGTTACATTTTCCATATATGTCTATTGAGATTTGAGCCAGTTATTCCATTATCCCACTGACAAATTAACCAACGACTGGCACTGAAAACATGACCTCAGTGGTGGAGCTAATTATGGAGGGGTTTTCAGTCAATTGAAAAAATATGTAGAATAGTCATAAATTGGATTGTCAATACAGCATAAAAGCGAATCATTACAGATATTATATTACCGTGAGGGGAAAAATACAGCCTGTGTGCTTTATTCAAGGCTTATTCCTTTTGTCCGATAGTATCTGCCTTAAATTTCCTTACTTGGCAGAGCCTCAGTCTCATGAGAGTATTCCACTGAAGCTCCTTCATGTTAAACACGTTGGGGGAAAGAGAGCGTTGGAGAGTGAGGTAAAGCATGGTCTGACTCACTGACCTGGGCCTCAGGCCAACAACTTAACGCTTCATCAACACTGAATCCCCGTAATCCTCACCTCCAATCAAACGTTCCTCAGGAGAAATAAATAGATAAATAAATAATAACTGTATTAAGTGTACAAACACAGCGGGATTGTTCGGTTCTGCTACTCTGACTGAAGTGTTGCTTCACTACCAAATCCTTTCCAACGCGATGACATGGAACTATTTGACTTTGGCATTGAGGCGTCGGTCACTGTTTACATGACTTTTAAAATTTATGCAGCTGGCAGAGGATCTCTGACCAGAGCTAGACTTGGCAGATGAAGGGGTGAAAGCATTAAAATAACAATATAAAAGAGAGTTATGATGAAGTTATTATCTGCAGAAAGACCATATAAACCAGCTCTACTCTACAAATGACTCGGCCAAACAGGAGCTTTAAATGAGCGTTACACTTGGAATTAAAAAACAAAACAAGAAGAGCCGTACTTGTCTCCTATCCAATGTACAATGTGAGTTAAATGTTGTGAATGCACTTCATCAACACCTTCTACCTGGTACAGTTTCTGCAGCTCTTCCCTTTTTCTTCCTTCTCTTTGTCCTGCATGATACTGCAGACTCTCTTTCCAGATTTTGACCCCTCTGTCCTATGGATTTTTTTGCATTTGCATGATTTACAACATCAAAGCCTTAAATGCCATAAGAGATAAATGTAGGTTGTCCTCTGCTTATACCTCTCCTCAAAACCTGGTCCTCTGCCAACGTTTTTATAGTCTCCAGTGTGTCGAGGTTTGATTTTCTCATGCTGTTTGGTTTCCTTAAACAAGAGTACCACATGCATCAAAGTCACCTCTGCCACAGCCGCTCTCTTCTGAATGCTGATCCGCTCAATGCAGACTGGAACAGTGTCCTTGAATACAGACGCGTTGCATTATAGCTGTTGTAGGCAGAGAAAAGGTCCCCTGTCAAAACACTGCTCGTCCTGTTTTCTGTTTCAGCTCCAGTCCCGTACGGTCAGCAGTCTTGTCAGTTAACCTTTTTATTCACTGCAGTCATGAGTAAAGGCTGCGATGTGGGAAGTACTGCTGGAAGTAATTAAACAGCCATAATCGTGCAAAGAAAAACAAAAGTTTAGGAATCCAGGTGGATATTACTCTTTAGCAGAATCCCCATTGGCCAACGCCTTAGTAACTATTATTCTTCCTCGGGTCATTTCATACTGAAAGGCATTTTCATTTTCCCCAGTACACCCAAAATGAATGTCTCTTGGACCGGGAGAAAACCAGAACCACCTGGAAGTAACCCATGCACACACATACACACACACGCACATAGAACATGCAAAGTCCCAAAAAACTACAGGTCCTATAACAAAATAGGTTTTGGATCCAGCTTAGATTTTACCAAAACACAACGTGACTTCGTTTGACAACACGCTGAGTTTTCCCATCAAACATGGCTGCTTGCACATTCCTGGTAGATTAGATCAGTCTACTGGTTACCGATCAATCATACAGTTGAAAGAGAAAGTAATCGTTGTGGGATATCTTTCCACTTACCTCCATGAAGTGTTGACATCTGATAGCCCTTCAAACTCTTGCACATATCACTAAAACTCATTTTCCAGCAATTTGTTTGTATGACTGGTAGGCATGCAACTATAGTCAACGTTGTCCACAGAAATTTATTTACAGATAGGGATGTAAGGATATATCACAAGACGGTAAAAAATCGATATAAATAAGGGTGGATTCAAATCGATTCAACAAAATTTGTATTGGGATATTATTTTTAAACAGTAGAGGGCGCTATCTGCATTTCACTCCGCTTGTTCTACATCATGAAGTCTCTTGCGCTGCTCTCTCGTCACTCGCTGAGTTGAACATAACAGACATAGCAGCAGCAGGTGAAGACCGAGCAGTTCAGGATGCACCTTTGTGTTTCAAGTCTGAGGTACGGCAGCATTTTGGCTTTCCCTGATATTCCTGAAGAAAAACATGTCAATTCCAAACCAGGAGCATAAGCTGCACTTTAATTTATTTAAAGCGATTTACCTTATTTGTTTTAATATTTCATACTTTCATTTGAGAATAGTTGACTTTTCATTTCTCTATAATTGTTCAGAAATTTTCCAGCAAGTTATTTTTGTAGTCATTTTTTTTTTTTTTTGCAAGGTGCTGAAAAAAGTGTGCAGTGGTTTTATTTGAGTAACAACACACCTTAAAAATGAAAAAGGATTACTTTGTTTACAAAGAAATATAAGAGAAAAAAAATATATATTGCAACTGTCCATATCTGAGAATTGAAATAGAACAATAGTTATTTAAATTTTTAGTTCAATCCAGTTTTCTTGAAAAACGTCAGAGAATCGTATCTTGAACCAAAAATTGTGATTCAAATCGAATCATGGGTTGAGTGTATCCTTACATCCCTAGTTGCAGATACATTAATCGTCGATAGTGAGCTGGTCACGTTATACATCATTTTTTCATGCTATAAGTGGACATAACATGTTTCTCTGGAGCTGAGTTGCTGAGGGGTGAATCATCTCGCACCCTTACTGTCTCAGTTAAGAGTTCTGCTTGTATTACAGTCACAGAGAAGTGAAAGGTAAACAAAACACTGCAAAATGGCAGGGGATAATGCGAAACCATTGCATCATCACCAGTAACCTCCAAAAATATGGGCTGCCTGCAAAATTTGTAAAGAACAAGGCTTATCATGGGAGTATGCCAGTAATGTGCTGGCAATTGAAGTGAAGGTGAAGTGTTGGATGTCTCTCTGTTACATTCAACAGTCCAAAGTTAAAGCCTCGCTGTGTGATTTTACTCTCATTAATTTCCAGTCCCTCCCCTCAAAACATTTCGTCCTCTTCTTCCCTCTCATCTCTTAGTTTGCTTATTGTGTTTCTGCCATGTTTCTGACCAGATTTCTAACCACATGTACAACAACTGACTACTGAAAAGGATCACTTTGCAGTTTCAAAGCGTTTCTCTCAGAGTTAGATATATGATATAATAAATGGCTAAAGCTGCTTTTGGTGTTTGTGTGTCTCTGGAGCTCATCTGTGTTAATCTGTTGTTCTTTAAGCACTAGAACAATCACTTGATGGAGTTGGTGACCTGAAAAATGCTTGGTTTTCTAGTGTCAACATTTGCTTGCATTACAGCCTAAAGATAGGCAACAGACAGTGAAAATATGATGGCAGCAGATATGGAAATTAGAGTAAGATGCATTAACCAGCTTCAACCCTTGATGCTTTAAGTTTGAGTTAAACATGGATGAAATTCCCTCCAGTGATTCCCACCACCGATTTGCTCTTGTGCGGCCTTGAGTGTCGGTGTGATGTAAATGTTGTCATCTGCTGCTGTGCGTGTCCAGCAGCAGATGACTGTGCGTGTCCACTAGCAGATGACAAGATAATTGCAGCAGATAGGGAAATTAGAGTGAAATGCATTCACCAGTGTTTTGGCTGACTCTGATATTTGTTGCGTTTATTCAGACCAGAGTAGCCGATCAAAGAAATGCAGTTGAGCATGGAGAGGCTGCGGCTGCTCATACACAATGTGTCCTTGTAGGTCTGGTCTTGGTCAATACAACACGCTGTTAAATGTACTTCTTTGATTGACAACATTTATTACTATCAACACTAGCTTTAAGTTTGAATTAAATATGGATAAAAATCCCTCCAGTGATTCCCACCACCAATTTGTACTTCCTGCTCTTGTGCGGCCTTGAGTGTCGGTGTGATGTAAATGTTGTCATCTGCTGCTGTTCGTGTCCAGCCAAAGCAAAGTGTACAAGCAGAGGGCACGCACTGACAAACATGTTTGAGCACATCTGCTTATGCAAACAGCTCGTGTAGTGTAAGCAGAACTGAGTGGCAGACATGGACCTTTCCTGAACTGTATGAGCTGTGAGATTAGTTTGAAGTATAAATAAATCAAGTCGACAGGCTTGGGTTTCGCTGGGTTACCGTTTTTGACTCAAAGTGCTTCAGTGGTGCGCAGATGAGCTGAGGGGTTGAGAGCTTGGCATGCTTAAAATTGATATTATTCCCTTTCAACTTCAGAGCGAGCTCTTTAAATGAGTTGTTGTTTTGCTGAGATGACTTTTCACCCTCCACCCAAAGAACGCACAATTACCCAAGTATGCTCTGCATTTCCTCTGATAGATGAACCCTCCTGAGTGCTCTTCCATCCTTTTCCTAAACATCCCAAAAGGTCTTTGGGGTTGTTATTGCAGCGGGCAGAGGGGGAGGATGTGTGAGCGGATCAATAAAGGTGAAGTTAATATGGAAATGAGCTCCTCCTTGCAGTGGAGGCTGGGGAGTTGTTTAGTCCTTGGCAATGAGCTGAGCTCGCACATTCAATTATGTTTGGTAAGTGGGGCCTCTCTGTCCATCTGGAAAACTAAATTATGTTTAATCATATCCATTAGGTTTATGTATCCTTGGAAGAGTGAGACATTTTGCTGTTAAATCCGGTACTACTTGTAATGGTGTTTTTTATTGTTAATGGCGGAGCTGAGGATTTTGTTCTGGAGGTTGATGCAATTTGGTTATCACTGCATAATGAAACGTTTTAAGATGTGTTGCATAAATCCACGAGCTTGGTCTGTGCGTCACGACCTTCAGACTCTACTGTACATTTAATACGTTCTGCCGTTTTGTCCTGATCTAGTTAGGATGAATGTCAAACCTTTATGTGTCCCTCAATATCTGCGGACCACATTATCATATAATCTGCACACCGTGCAAGCTGAATGAATGTGAGCTGCAGCCTGATCGCTCCGAGAGAAAGACGAGAGAGGGCCTGGAAAAACATCAACTATTCGTTTTTAAAAGACTACCCAATACATACTGTGAGTTAAATAATTCATTTCAATCTCATCTCAAACCTAGCATGAATTATTAAACTCCAAAGAGGCAAAGTGTTGGGAATAGATGTACTTGGAAAACCTTGGAGTAGAAGCCAAATACAGCTGTAACAAATATCCTTTTGCTTGGCCAACAAATATTGAAAATAACTCGGATGTATTTTGTGGTTTTTCTATAAAGTTCCAGCTCCACATACACATAATGCCTCCAACTATCTTAAGAGGTGTTTATCTTTTACTAACAATACATAAAGCCGACCCCCCGGCTCTCGAGACTGTCAGTTTGATGGTAAGTCCCCAGGATAAATAAAGATGGAGGGTATCATCTGTGTGTGTGTGGATAGCAGCTGCAGACAGGGAGGAGGAGGAGGAGGTGGAGGAGGAGGACTAGGAGGAGGAGGAGGGGGAGGGGGGACTACAATGACTGCACTGACTGTTTATTTTTATCAGGGCATTAGCAGATTAGGCACTCAAACTAACAAGGTCATCAAACTCTGATGGCTGAGAGCAGCAGACCTCTGCTGAGCGGCTGGCAGAGAGAGGGGAGATTTGCTGTGTTACAGCGGGTTTCACTTTACTCCCTCGACATCACCCACAGCTTGACTTATTAGTGTTTTTAATGAACTAAAGGGCGCAGAGATATAATTTGTTTAGAGTTCCCTCAGCAGCCCTTTGATTTAGTCAGAGTTTGAGGCACATTTCAAGACTTAACCTGCTTTTGTGGTTGCGCCAAAGTGCTCCTACTGAGCAGTTTCAAACCACTTTTGGATTGATTTGATACATCCTGAAGTGGATTTATTTCCAGGTTGGCCTGTTTTGGCGTGTTTTTCACTCCAGGTTCTCAGATAACTCCCTGGATTATATTCAAGTCAGTTCAAGTCTATAATTACCAAAACAAGTCATGGACGTGCTGTAAGGATCAGAAAATAAGCTGTGGTGTAACTTACCCTGCCTTGCTCTTCTTCTGACCTGCCTTGTCAAGTATTTTTCCCTCTCACCAGCAGGAGTGTTGAAATGTCATGTGGAGCAAGCTTCAGTTTTTCATTGCCCAGAGGTGTATTAAGGTGTAAAAGTCTATAGGGGTTCTGAGGGTGCAGTGCAAAAGCTACTGGCACTCAGTAATAGTGCACATCAGCGTCCATTAAGATGGACACGGTTCAATAGGAGCTCTGTGAGGCAGCCAGCAGCAGAGGTCAATCAGAGTAGCAAGTCCTAGTTAAAGGAGCAGCATGAGGGACAGCACGGTGAGTGCAAATCAGGAACTGTCTGCAGAACAGAACTGGACAGTGCACTCCTCAGCATGTCGTATACATATTTCTACCCCCACTGCCGTGACCGTAACAGCCCCACCTTCATCCTCCGCTTATCTGTGGACACGCTTTAAAACTTCCTCTGCCTGTTGCCAAAGTGGAAGAGCCTGAAATATCCTAAAAGATCCTAACACACATCCTCTGACTGACAATCAATGTAGAGCTTTGAATTCATGTTGAAATATATGCAGATTACAGTATTTCAGTTGAGTTGAATTGAAGCTGTTATTTCTGTGCGTGTCCGATCAGTGTTGATGGTTACTTCAGTCTTTAGAAGAAACAGATTCCAGATTCCTCAGGTTGTGCTCCGCCGGCAGAGGAAGGTGAGTTGTCATGCTCAGACAGCCATGTCAGTTTAGCCTAGATACATAGTGGGTGAGCAGCCACAGCTTTGTCCTCGCTCGCTGCAGTCATGTGGTCATATTTGAAAAATGTGGATAAACATCCAAGTCATCCAGAACTCGACGTGTCTCACTAGCTCTTTTCATATTGCTCTTTATTGATGCTTCTGTGTCGATGAAGAGCTACTCGGACCTACGGCGCAGCAGAAGTATTAACCAGGCTTTAGACCAGGGTTTCCCAAAGTGTGGGTCTAGACCCCCTGAGGGGTCGCGAGACAAATGGGGGGTCGTGAGATGTCCTCCAGAATATCTTATTCTTATCTAAAATTAGTACATTTTACCCATTTTAATAGAAATATCAACAAAAACAGTAGCTAAACTTGAAATAAAACCTATAAAATATAAAGTGTAATGAGTTTTCTGCCTTTCTCTGTTGCCAGATGACTCCTAAGTTTAGGGTTAGTGAACAGTGAATTATCAAAAGCATCAGTAGCAGTAGCTTAATTCATAACCGCACAAGAAACACAGACACATCATGCTCATATAAGTAGGCTGATTTTCTGCAGACCATCTAAAGCCACATTTAATCACTTTGAGGGACAGTGGGGGTCTTTGACACATATATTTTGGGGGTCGTGGGCAGAAAAGTTTGGGAACCCCTGCTTTAGACAACCCTTGCAAAAATCTGAGCTTTGTGTTTCCACCTATATTATGTCTTTCTTCAATCTGCTGGGATCCAAAGGGTGATGTGGAATCAGGCAAAACCCAAGTCTAGGTTTTTGAATCAGCACAACAAGAAACTAGCGTTATAAGTCTACACATTCATGCTGCTATAGAAACAGAGTTTGATCGCAAATTTTACAGTTTAAGCTAACGTGGAGTTGATTCAGTCTGTAGTTCTTCCACTTTGCTAGTGCTGCAAGACAACAGATAGTGCAGCTGCACAGAGCTGCGCCCCAGAGACCAGAAAACGTTGTAGCATCTGTCAGCAGTTTTCCTCTGAAGAACTGAGATACCAAGAAGTAGAGTTGAAAACCTGGAAACACTTTCTTGAATATATACCCTCCATTACTGTCACACTGATGTGAACTAGCTCCCACATTGTGGCCGTTATATTGAGAGTTACAGATCTATTTTGAGCTTTGTGTAGTATTTACCGCCTTCTGTTTGTTTCTGTCAGTTCAAGCAGGGTATAATATTAGAAAGTAATGTGGCATAGTTCAGATTCTTCCTCTTTTAAAGAGGAAGTGTGTTTACTGATGTGCAGCTAAGGATTGCCTTTCTCATGTTGGAAAAAGGCACCACCCACAGAGGAGCATCAACACGAGGGAAACAGACTGACGGAGAACGTCTATGAATAGTTTGAGGTTAGGGGCTCTGGGGAAATCTCACAGCCTCAATAACAACTTGTTTTCCTTCTGTAATATGTGGGTCTAGTCTGTAGTCTTTTGTTGATAAGCTGATAAGGTTTCTGGATAGTATTTCTAGGGGTGTTTATTTTTTTCTCGACTCAGTGCCTCTGCTTTTGAATTCAGGTATCTGAAACTGGGGTTTTGGTCACAGCTGTCAGCATTCTGGTGAGCTGTAAACACTCAGTACAACACACAAAGAGCTCCACTTCTCTCCAGCCTGATCTCAAAGCCGTGGGTCCAAGCCTCAGACTTGTAAGCCGTCACACAGTGAATCATTGGTATTTGGGTGGGAATCTAGGTGGCTGAGCTGCTGATGACAGCCTCTCAGTTTGTTGTCAGGCTTCCCTTTGCTGTGAGATAAGATTTATGACGATGGAGAGGTGCTGCAGGGAGAGAAATCCTCATCGGCTCAGCTCAGTTTATCTGGATTTCTGCTCCCCGCACGGCCTCTCTCTGGTTCTCTCACTCTCTCTCTTTCTCTTCCACACAAGTGGGTGACCTTGGCAAGGATACGGCTTATTGTTTTAATAGATACTGTTGTTGTCTGCTGACCTTTGGTCTGAGTAGGAGGATGAGAAATGGGAGAAAGGTAAGAGAATCACTAATAGAACAGCGTCAGCATCGTGACTTTCTAGGATTTAGTTCAAATCTGTCAAAAGTGATAATGTAAGCTTCTGACATGTTTTCTATGTTAAGAGTTATTACCAGTTTTTAACGCTGCTCTGAAGTTCAGTGAAAATATGATATGGTGGAGATTAAAAACAGTCACGACCAACCAATGGTGAAACTTCATCTTTATCATTTCTCAGAAAATGAATCTACGGCTGAATTGATCCTGGAACTTCTGCTTTTTGAGGGTTTTTGCAGCGTAAATTGGAGGATGTGTAGCATAGAATGTGTAAAACATGAGGCTTGTCTCTGTGACTTACCCATTGGTTTGTAGAGGGTCTTTTTCAGGCCCAGTGAAGGCTAGTATCATTACAATCCTACCAATTTCCAAACCAAGTCAAAAGCAGAGTTCAGTTTCTGTTTTTGGAGTTTAAAGATAAAATTCATGCACACAGCTCCTCGTGTAACAGCAGTAACTCAATCACATGCTCAGGTTGGTCTGCTTCTACATGGAGAGCCTTTAGTCCCCATGATACCCAACAACCAACCCCCATGCACTTCGAACCCAACCCCCACCCTGTCATCCAACAAACAATAGCAGGCGGAGGCTCGAGGGAGCCGGCTGAGCAAGCGAGAGGAAAGGAAGGAATTAGGTTGACAAGGTCAGGCTGAACCCAGACAGAGAGAAGTGCACCAAACCACCTGCTGTGTGTAAGCCAGTCAACCAACCAGCCCGCCTGCCGGATCTCTGAGATAAGAAGTACAAATGGTGTCAACTATTCTTGGTAAGAAACTCTCAGGTCATCTTTCTACAAGTCCTTCATTTTGAAGACCTCTTAGCAGCATAGTAGAAAAAATACTGACTCCCTGGAGGGCAGGAGGTGAAAACAGAGAGGGGAGATTCTGTTCAAATTACACTTGCATTCTGAAGTTAACTAACCTTTATGTGTTTAGCTCTGCATCTGCTCTAAGAGACAGTCTGTCAGGCTTTTGACAGCACATGATAACAGTAATGGGAAACATGAAAGACTAACAAATCAAATCCACCCAGAGTTTTTACTCTGTTTCTGTAGGAGAAGCATGTCAGGGTTTTTCAAGATAATTTTAAGGTTGCAGTTTTGTAAATTTAGTCTGACACCTGGGTATCTCTCTGATGGATCGCTTTGACATTTTGTGCAGGCGTTGATGATCCTCGGAGGATGTTTTCTAATGCCTTCGTTTTCAGAGGCAGAGGTTCCTGGTTTTGAGGAAAATATCTTCCATATTCAATGAATTGCCTTTAAATTTAATGCGAAAAATAATTGCTAGTTTCTTTGATTCCTTAAGTTTACAATCTTAATGTAACTATTTCATAATCTAACATAAAAAAGCCATTTCTCTAGCTCTAAGTTGATCTTTAAGTCCAGCTTTCCATAGTGGGTGAGATGCTCTCTGCTTGCTATGTGTAACTGAAGAGCAGTCAGGGTGGAAGAGCACTGTGTGTGTGTGTGTGTGTAAATCACAGACTGTATAAATAATGGACGTAGTATCTGTGACGTCACCCATCTGTTCCTGAGCGCTGAAGCCTACGTCGGTGGGAGCCATATTGGAAATGCTGAACTCAACCAAACTTAGTGTGAGGTAAAGAGGCGGAGTTTGAGCCTTCTAGCCAACAGCTACAGTGTTCCCGCCTGTCAGTCAAGTCAGTCATGTCATGTGCAGATACCTGCAGCAGACAGAGGGTGTGAAACATACCCTAGGGGGCGTTCCTCAGGTATAAATGTTTAAGCTTTCTCCATGTTCGGGGTCTTTCTTCATTCTAACCGCTCGGGTGTTGACTTACCTTTTCTTTGCAAAGAAAATAAAACCATGTCGGCCGGCAGAAGTCTCTATTTCATTATTCACCAGTAAAAGGAAGTAACGGGAAAAACTTCCACAACACATGTTAACAGATGTAATCTGGAGACAGCGTGACTTTGCCAGCAACATTAGGAATAAGAGCATTCCAACAGGCAGACAGGTTTTAAACAAACCTTCAGATCAATCAAATACTGGTCTACTTCTGCGTCTACAGTTTATTATAAGTCGTAAAAGGAGAGGCATTTGTCCCTCCTGTGCAGCTCTGCTTTACCAGGCAAATTAGGCCACTGCTTCATAAGTGAGCAAATTGGTAAGCTCCACTTATCTTGGCTCAGTCCTCTACCCCGCGGTCCCCTGTGCCTTCTGTCTTTTTATATCACTTTTACTTCCCATCATGTTGCTGGGAGCTGCAGGAGCAGTCTCCTGACTAATGTATGTTGTCCTTTCATCAGTGGGTGCATATGTCTCCACAGGTAAAGCCTCTGCTGCTCTCTGAAGAGGCTTCTCTTTGAAAAGGCTCTGTGTGCTCTTTGCTGTCAGAATTTAAAACGACTTTGTAAAAAAAGCTCCTCTGAATGTGAATGTCACACCATGAAGATGTTATATTTGATTACTACTTCAATTTTACACACTTTGAGAACATTTAATCTGAAACGTGGTAAAATTAGAAGCGAGTGTGAGAGCAGTCTTCGTCCTTTAACAGTAAAGATGTAATTCACAGCTGTTACTGGGAGCTGTTAGATGAGACTGTTGTGAGCGCTGCATGTGAAGCTTTTACAGACGTCTTTTAATGTTTATGTCTCTGTCTTTCACTTCTCTGTTTCTGCTGTTGGAGGTTATGTTGCATCATTAAATGAGCTGTAATGTGAAGTGTCAAAATGTGGGCTGTCGCTAATCGGAATGTTCTGGAGATGTTTAAAAATGACACGTTCTGTTGAGTTTGTGAAGCTTTAAGGTGAAATGAAAATGTGTTTAACATTGATTCAGGATTTACTCTAAAGCAGCAGTCAGACAGGAAAGGTGTCCCAAATGTTCTTTTTTTTTTTGCTGAAACGTTAAATCCTGTTTTCATTTTTTATTACGGCATGAATCACTTGGAAGATGATATCCTAACTCTGACTGAAGACCCCTTTTAATGTGGCAAAAAATCAGATTCATGTCTAATACTTTTTGCAGTGCTGAATCAATCTGAACAGTCGTATAAAAAAATCATGTAACTTTCATGTCAATCTACAAAAACATTTGTCCCAAGTTGGCCCTGGTGTTGACGGATATAGTCCTCCCCATTCTGAATTTGGGAGACATATTTCTGTGAATCCAGGTAACAGGTGAATTGAATTCATTATCTCTCTAAAATGGCACCTGTCAGTGGGTGGGATGTGTGAGGCAGTGAGTGAATTTTGTCCTTGAAGTTAATGTGTTCACGACAGAAAAATTGCTATCGGCAAGGATGTGCAACTTTGACAAGTGCCAAAGTGTGTAGGCTTGATGGTTGGGTCAGAGCATCTTCCAGCCTTTTGTTGAGTGTTCTCGGTCTGCAATGGTCAGTACTTACCATAAGTGGTCCAAGGAAGGGTAGCTGGTGACAAGGTCATGTGGGACCAAGGCTCCCTGATGTGCTTGGGGATTTAAGACTGGAGGTCTGATCCAGCAGTCGAGCGTCTAGAGTTCAAATTTCTGAAAAGGTGAATGCTGGTTCAGATAGAGAGGTGTCCGAACCAAGCGGCAACCTCTGGCCGGGAGAATTGAAGCCAATGCTTAAAGGTGACATAGCATGCAAAATTGACTTTTTAATGGTTCTTTACCTGAAATATGTGTCCCTGGCATGTCTACAAACTCCCCGAGAATGAAAAAAATCCATTCTGCCCCTGTTCTGATTTCTACACCTTTCTGTAAATGTGTGTGAAACGAGCCGTTTCAGACTTCCGTGTTTTTGTTACGTAACAACAATATCCGGTCTGTCACGGAGTCAGAGCTCGGAGCTTGTTCAGCCCATAGACTGTATAAAATAATACTGAATCCCTCCCCCGTTTTTCATTACCTGCACAAATGTGTGCTAACAAGGAGCTTAGGAGGGAGGCATGCTAGTTGTAGGCTGTCTTAATAAACACAAAGGTCGGTTTTACTCCCCACGTCTGCTGATTTGAAGATCTAGTGGAGGATTTTTATTTGTCATGGATAAGTGCTAGCGCTAGTTAGCATACCTACATAGCTACATGTTCGTAGCTGTAGCTGTGTACCAAGACACACGTCGACATACTGACAAATAAAACAACAAGAAACACAGAATCTGTGACCAATCCTTCAGAAAAGGTCCCGCTGCCTTTCTGGCAGAGGTCGGTTTTACTCCCCACGTCTGCAGACTTGAAGATCTGGTGGATGATTTTTATTTGTCATGGATAAGTGCTAGGGATAGTTAGCATAGCCGCATAGCTACATGTTCATAGCTGTAGCTGTAGCTGTGTACCAAGACACACGTCGACATACTGACAAATAAAACAACAAGAAACACTAAATCTGTGACCAATCCTTCAGAAAGGTCCTGCTGCAGGCGCCTCTACGTCAGGATCAGATTCTGGATCAGATTCAGAGGGTTGAAGTAACGCGATCTCTGAGCAGCCGTGTATATTCAGCCAACATGTAAACATTAGATCAACGTGCTGGAGAGCCGAGGCACATCCACTTCTGGAGGGGGCGTGGTCAGAGGGAAAACAGACTGTTCTGAGGAGGACTGAAGAAGAGGACTTTTCAGGCGTGCCAAAATCTGATTTCAAAGTGGTTTTTTGAGCATAAACTTTAAAGACATGTTTTGGGGACCTCTTAGACCAATATATATTGATGAAAAAAGCGTGATATGTCACCTTTAAGTGCTAAAAACTGCAGTTAATTGAGTGTCCGCTTGAGGCTGGCTCCTGAAGTACAGGAAACCACATATACATTCTCGATCGGTACACAGTGTACGGGGGGGTGAATTTTTTCATAATGCAGCAATTTCAAAGATATTAAGATTACGAGTTTTCCATTACGAGAGGCACAGCTGACTTGATTGACAGCCTGAAGCTGTTGGCTAGGAGGCTCAAAGCCCGCCTCTTTACGTCACACTCGCTTGATAGAAGTTATGTTGAGTTCAGCATTTCCAATATGGCTGCCGCCACCGATTGGCCTCATAAGAATATACTACATCCATTATTTATACAGTCTATGGTCCAAACACAAAGTGCATCAGTGTGTTGTGTAAGGGGCTGTGTAGCTGCAGACTGGTCAGGGTGTCCATACTGACCACTGGCTTTTGTCAAAAGTGCCAAAAATGAACACGTGAGCATCAGAACTGGACCATAGAGCAGGAAGAAGTGACCAAGAGGGACTTTGGCAAGTTCGCCAAATTCCCCAGATCTCAATTCAATCAAGATCTATGGGATCTGCTCACATGACTTAAAGGATCTGCTGCCAACGTCTTGGTGCACACCTTCAGAGGCCTGGTGGAGTCCATGTTTCATCAAGTATGGCCTGTATTGGCCCTAAAAATACATGGCAGATGGTCATAGTGTTACCACTGATCATTGTCTATCAGTACAAGCTCACGTTATCTGAAAAGAGATCAGATTTAGTTGCAAACAGATTACAAAAACATGGAAAAATACCATTAATAAATCAGTCCAAGCATAAGAGGGAGCTTTAACTTCACTGTTTCCAATAGATGGATGACAATTTTCAGCATTTTTGAAGTTATTTTGAGAAATCAGTGTGTTACTATGTGTGTTTGAATCATCATATTGGTGAAAACAGCTGCACAATCCTAAAGAAAAGATCTGTTTTCATTTCAGATGAAAAATTCACCAAACCAGTTGTCTTTGGAGATTTTTTTCCCTCCAAAAATTGTGATCACAAAACAATCCTATAATTGTAGGAGAGACAGTCCACGCTGAGATGAGATCTCAGTTTGTTTCAATGCATGGCATGTGTCTACTGTGTTCAAGAGTCAGAAGGCAAGCAGCTCCTTTGTTAGACATCAACCGTTTCCAGTGAGATCCGGCTTACTGGTTCCTGCTTCAGAGAGATTGTAGGTCATGTCTGAGCGACTTCATCACAGCTTACTTTCCTTCCTGTATTATGTATGTGTGCTTATGTGTTCCTGAAAGAGCACAATTAGCAGCTCAAACGGAAAAGAGTTGCCTGGAAACTGAGTGCCTTTTTCCCAGCCGGTGGTCTACAATAGATGTCAGGTGTTTCTGTTTGTGTTTTCTCTCTCTCTCGGTTTCTGTGATTACTGTGAGCTTCAAAGAAAAGCAGAGTGTGGCTTTAGTGAAGGAATTAGGCCAGTGTGCAGTGTTTGAAAACAAGCTGATGGGATTTGATGACTTTAAAGGCAATCCAGTCACTTTCTGTCTCTGTTTCTTTGCCTCCTGGCTGATTTCAACACTTGAGGAAGTCATATTTGAGAAGTTTGTGCATCTTTTTTTGCTTGAACCCATGATACCTAGATGTCTTTGGTTAAAAAAACGTTAACTTTTAGAATCCACAGTGATGTGATTTCAGGCAGACATGAAGTATTGGTGTTACAATTGTCTGAAGTAGTTACATTTACATGTTGCTGCACTCATTATCTGGATTCCACTTGGTAGTGCAGGTTACAAGGTCCCACATTGGTTGTTCATCAGGCAGATGAAAGGAGTCTGGGTCCTTTTATAGGTCTGTGAACTGGGTGTCAGTGGTGCTGAAAGAGGCACCGACTAGAGCCAGTGAGAAGTGTAATCTCCGCCGGCCTCCGACCTCTCTAACTCACCAAAGATGTTCACAGGGTTCGCCCCCCGGTGTCAGAAAGAATTACATAATTGAGTCAGGAACACTGAACTCAGCCAACTAATAGCACTTCAGCAAAGATTGCTTTTTACTTAGTAATAATGGGCCCCATGTGTCAGGAGGAATTACATTTTCTCTTTCAGACACAGAAGCTTTCTTTCTTTTGATGTTGAAAATGCCTCATCAGGCTGGAGCATCCATACGGATCAATGATGGAAAATCAACACGGGCCGATTACGATCAATAACAGACTTTTACGTGAAGAATAGGATCAGACTTTTGATGAAGGCTTCTAACATTGTTGGTAAAACGATCATCCAATCATTGCAGGTTGTGATTTAGAGACATTTTTAGAGACGTACAGTGAGACACTGCTGTAGTAATATAACACAGGCTTCTAGAAACACTGCTTGTTAATGCAGTGCAAGGACAAGGATCTATTTTCTTCTTTATCACTTCAAAAAAACAAAACAGAATTATGCTAACAGGCAGGTTGAGTTAACAACATACTTCACCGCCCTCATCGTAGCTCACAGGTGAGAGCTGGTTTTATATACATATGTTGTTATTGTTGGGAATTGTTCACATTTCATGGTGTTATTGGCTCAGTCTTATCCAACCCTTTACAAACCTTTCTTCCTGTGGTGGCTTCTCTCTAAGTTCTTCAAACATTGACATGCTCTTTTTAATATGAAGAGATCGAGATCTTTTCAGGATCAGTTTCACATCCCAGTTACCAAGACCGTGAAGATAAAATCACGTCTGCGGTCAGTCCAAATGACCCTCTGTGTTATCTGACCCTGCTGTAAACTAGGGTTAAATGCAGGTCTCAACTCTGGTTTAAAAGATAAACACATACATCTGTGAGGTGTTGTTATCTGTCATAATGTTATTGGTGTTTGAATAGCTGTGTAACAACCAATCGTGTCTTTAAAAAGGAAGAAGGTGATGAAATACAGCAAATTCTGCATCTGAGAAACTGCTTGTAGAACATCAGGGAAGTGTATGTCTGCCGCGAAGCTGGTCACGATTCTGTGTCCTTGAACAGCATTGTTTCATGAAAGGGTTAATAAACCATGGCTAAAATGTACACATCTGTTTTCCATTCATATGTAAAAAAAAGCATGGGCATTTACTTTTCTCAGCATTGCAGATACAAGTGTTTAGTTGGGCAAACAATTAAACACCATCTCTCTTACTAGTCGACACCAGTCTTACTAGACTGTTAAATAATGTTGAAATATTTTATTTTAATATTGTAGGACTGACATTCTGGTCCAGTGTTGTGTCTAAACTGTAGTGCAGCCACCGACCATTAGCTGGGTCTGTAGCTCTGTTTAATGGCTACTGCCATAACGCTTTAATGCTCTATTACCCAGATGTAAACAAGCATAGATGGAAGATGTTATCTCACCCTGCTGGGCAGTTAGTATTTGGATCTAGAAAATAGAGATGAAGGCGTATGTAGGCTGTGTTTGTTAAACTGACAACCACTCGATAGGAGCAATGCGTAACCAGCACAGGTATGTGGACGCTACTTGTATGGTGGACCGAAGACTGGTGGTGCTAGCTCTGCTAATGTTAGTCACACTCTGCAAAGCAGACATTGTTTCCTCGCAGATTCTAAAATAGAAACTCAGTTATTTTGACTGCATTTTGAGTGTTTTTTTCCCCTTTGCACTATTCGACCAGCTGAAATTATAAATGTATGTTTGAAAGACAAGTAAATTATTTGCTTCGTAGATCCCCAATGACTGTTAAGTGGATTCCTACAAGTACTATTATCTATCTGGAAAAATATCAGGTTTTGGTTTCTGTCTGCTGGGTTGAGATATGCTTTGTTTTTATTGTTACTTAGTAGATTAATGAGGCTGTATTCAAAGATCATGGAAAATACTGCAAACAGACTCTAATGGACCAAATGAAAAACAAGTCATAGCGGTCATTTTTCAGACATTTCTTTCCTTGTGTCTCTACCTCAGCAGATTTTATAACAAGAAGAATAGAATCTGAGTATCAATCATATCCAAGTTAAGGCACATGAACTGCTGACTCAAGTATATATGAATCAAAAGATTTAAGGTGTACTCTGGTCAGTTATATTCCAGCCTCACACCAGCCACTCGAGAAAAGCCAAGACAGGTGTCTCAGTGCGACACAGCAGTGTAATCCCTTCATAATCCTCACCCAAGCTCAGTGCTCGGTTTCTTAATCCCAATTCTAATAAACAAGTTAAAGCTGAAGTTAATGTGTCCAGTAAAAAGTGCAGCATGTGTCTGTCTGCCCGCAGTCAGTTATTGTCTGATCACTGAAAATCCAAGCAGAGCTTCTCCTCTGTCAGAACAGTGAGGCATGCTCAACACCAGATCGAGATTCGTGTGGATATTCGTCAGTCATTTAAACATTGTTCTCCCCAGTGTGGCTTTTTCTGAAGGAGCTGGCATGGGGTTTCAGTTAGGAGAAGGCTTGCGTGACACTCGAGCATTGTGGTTTAAGGGGGGGAATTCAAAATCTGTTTGTAAAGTCTTGGAAGGAGGGAAGAAATCATGGTATTTGGCGTCGGCTGAGCATCGGGTAGAGCCTTGTGTGATGTGAAAAGCTGTATAGTTCAGTGGTTTTCAAAAACCCCGGACGGGACTTCAGGCTTTTCCCTGTGTGGGTTTACATTCTGCCGCCCCACAGTGAAAGTCCTTTTGTTCACTCATCCATTGATGGAAGTTGGAGACAAATCCCCACTGCTCCAGCACATTGTACACTGGTCTCATTTCTGTTCTGTTCTAATTATTTCCTATTATTATGAACTGGATTGTTCCGTTGTTGTGGAGTGAAATCAGAATGGCCTGTCCTATTCATTCATGACAATCGAAATGAAATGATTCTCCTGCCTTTTTGCCTGCTTGGAAACAGGATTTAAGAGGTAAAAATTAAACTCAAAGCACGTCAGGGGAGGTTAAAGTCATTCTGGAAAAAGTTAAATAGAGTTTCAAATTCATCAACAGCATCTGACTCAGAAATCATTGACCTCAGACATGTAGAGTGGGATTGTTCTGGGAATCACCAGCTGTCAGTGATTTTCAAACAAACTGCAATACTTGGAAACCAGGAGGATCCTTGAACCTCACTCTGCCTTGACATTTCACCCCAAAGTGTTGTGGATTCAGTTAAATCTGAGATTTATAACTCATCAGCCAACTGTCACAGATTGATTTTGACTCAAGAACGACCGGAAATCAGACCTTTAGTGGTGCGACGATGGAGCAGGAAAAACAGGTGGATTAACAAAAAAAAAAAAAGCAATTTGGTTTATTTTGACTATTTTGATCGATAAGTCACGTTTTTATTTATATTTCTGGAGACAAAATTCTCAAGTTGCTGCTTCTTTAATTTGATTATTATACTGTTTTTCCTAGGGATGGGTGTGTGTAGTTTACTTAGGCATGTGAACGTCTGGTGGTGCTAGATCTGCAAGCTGTAGCTACACTCCAGTTTAACATTGTTTACCCACAGATTCTGTGATCCTGTGTTTAGCCGGGTAAGATAAATTGTGCTTGCTTCATGAGTGTTTTCTTACCTGTGGACAGTCAGTTAGTTGGAACCAAGAGGCAATCTCCTGTCTAAAAATATGAGTCCAATGCGGAAGTGTTAAAAACTGCAGTTCATGGAGGATCTGCTTGAGGCTGGCTCCGGAAGTACCGGAAACCACATACACACCATTTCAAAAAAGCCGATCTTTACAGCAGAAATAAACATGTTAACAGCCTGGTACAAAAAATGAGTGTAGTCTGGATAGCTCATTTCTCGATCGGCACCCACTTTACTGGGGGTGAATTTTTTTCTGACGCAACAATTTCGAAGATATTTAGATTCTGAGTTTTCCAATGAGAGGCACAGCTGACTTGATTGACAGGCAGGAACACTGTAGCTGTTGGCTCGGAGGCTCGAAGCCCGCCTCTTTACCTCACAATCGCTCGACAGCAGTAATATGGCTGCCGCCGACTATTGACCTCGAAACAGCGCTTCAGAAACAGATGTGTGACATCATGGATACTACGTCCATATTTTATACAGCCTATGGTTGGAATTTGAATTCTGTAAAATGCAATAATAAGAGATAAACTTTGTGTGTGTGTGTGTGTGTGTGTGTGTGTGTGTGTGTGTGTGTGTGTGTGTGTGTGTGTGTGTGTGTGTGTGTGTGTGTGTGTGTGTGTGTGTGTGTGTGTGTGTGTGCACCTATAGAAAGGAGTGTTAAAAGTAAAAATGCAACCTTTAATATTAACTAATATAGTGCAAGTCGTAACTTCATTTCAGATTAAACAGTGTTATCACACCTCATGGCTTTACACACTTACTTCTGGGTCCCTGGGTTTATTAGGAAAGCACCTCCCTCCACCAGAGAGCCAAAAGAAGGAGGGAATTGTATAAATGGAAATCTGATAATATGAGCCTTCTCCTCACTCCTTACAGTTTCACTCAGGCAAAGGGCATATTTTCTTTTTTCATCCATCATTATCTCAACCTAAACTTGTCACAGATATCTCTAAAATATCAACACAAACGATTTGAGAGTTCGAGTCAATTTAGAGGGGGCTCTGAATGAACCTGTTTGCACCTCTCGCCATGTGCTGTCACTCTGATGGAGGGTTGCGTGGTTGTGTGGTCTTGTCTGCGGCTCTCTGTGTCTCCATAAGGCCCAGGAACAGTGTGTGGTGACAGCTCGGGTGATTACCTGTCCTGTCTCATTCACTCAGCCGGCCTGCAGCTTGGTCACGTCATGCATCAGTGACTGACACACAGTGATTAGGATGTCGTTAGGCCCGATGCTGGGCTGCTCTCTGCACACATTAATATGCTCTTCCTCTGAGCAACGGCAGAAATGGGCTATCTATGCTCATTTTAGTAAACCAAGAAATATGAAGCTTCGGTGATGACAAGTCTTGAGCTAATATTAAATTTCATCAGAGACTAATGTTTGGTTTTCGAAGCACTCAGTTCATCAGATAGGAGTCTGATTTCTAATGCAGGGATCTGCAGTATCTCACACAGAAACATTCATTGCAGTATTGCTTTCAAATAATTTGTTTTTAGAGTTATGATCAGTCGCATCATTTTTCATTCAGCTTAAATAATAACATTTATTAAAAATCCATTGAAAGCATTGTTCACCCTGCCTCGAGTGTTATCAGAACACAGATGAATCAGGTGTGCTTGAGGTAAAGCTAATCTTCCACAGTTTGTTTATTCAGTGGGTCAATATCGTAGTAGGTTATTAATGTTGTGAGTCTTTCTGCAGTAAAAGTGTCATTTCACATCAATCTTAAGGAGAGTATGTTTGGCAATGAGGTGTAACATGGCAGTGTCTCCACAATTCTGTACTTAGAGCTAAAGGCCAATGCTAGCATGGTATCAATGCTAAGATGCAAGTATTTTGCAGATGTAATATTTGGGATTAGCGATGCACCAATTTTGCAAAACAGGGATCATATCGATGCTAACATTCAAAATGAAAGTTTTAAAGATTCTGAGATTTTTGCATCACTCCTTCTTGATGTTTCGTGTTTGTTTTTGAAATGAGCGGTAGGATTTAATGTCTATCTACATTTTGTTTTGCTGTAGTCCCTCCTTTTAAGTGCTTAAAATGTCACTGGTGTGCATGTCTTACAAACTGCATGTCTCCGATCTTTCTGTAAGACGGTGTCATACTCCCACGCTGACGACAGTTTAACTTTTCACCCTGAAAAGAAATCAGATTGTCCATCAGGTGACTTCTTCTGCACAATAAAACCTCTTCTCTGAATGATAAGTTAAGTGTACTAGCTTGCCAACATTAAATTGATGCAATTAAGATAAATGAAAGATGCTGTAAAAGACAGATTCATATCAGCTACTGACATCTGTGCAAGTCACATTATCTGACTTTGTCTGTCAACAAGGCTGATATCGGCCCAACACAGACACATCGCCGCATCTCTATTGGTCTGCTTATTCGTGTGACTAATATGTCTTTTTGACCAACGTGAACCGGGTTGTATTTTCGGGCTGGTGCTTGCGCTAGTTCAGAGCTGTTTGAACTCTCGAACCAACCCGGCACCTGTTTGTTTTTTTTACGCCCTCTCGAGCCCGTGGAAGAGGCATGTTATGACGTCAGATTTACATGACCGCTTTTCCCAGCAGCACTAGTGCGAACTTTCCCTCACAACAACAAAGATGGCGGAAAACAGCAGCTTGTCTCCTCAGCCGACGACTGCTTTGCTTTTGACTCCATTAGTCTTTTTAATTTTTTTAACTGCAGGACCATGACGGAAACACGTATGTTTTTGATCACGGAAACCCCGCCCCACGCTCACTGACGTAAGCGGTTTGTGGCTCTAGACCAGCAAAGAGTTGAAGCCACTCTGGAACCGGTTTTCCCAGCCGGGAGCCGGTTTGCTCACAGTCGAAACGTGAAAAACCGGTCCTCAATTGAACACCGGCTCCGAACTGACCCTGGAACTGCCTCGGTCGTAAAGGGGTATATATGTACAAGCTTTTGGCTCTTAAAAAGAGCTCTTGGAATTGTACAGATCATAGATGATATGAAGCGTCCAAAGATAATTCCACAAAATGGCAAATTTTCCAATGTATTAGATCACAAGTGCAGCCATGCCAACAGCAGTAAACACGAAGTATTAAGTTAGATGGTCATCAAAAACTCTTTGAACAGTCTTTGAGTGTGGGCCAGGTTTGAGATTTTACTGTAATGAGTCTAACTGTAATGAACAGTAAAAATCTCACCCATCATACTCAGTTTTGAGTATTAATGTAGTAAACATTTTTACAGGGTGTACAGGCTTATAATCCCAAGTGTCAATTGTTATTGTCTTCTCAGGCTAATTGGAGCCAGCACTGGCAGCATATTCCCGAGCACTGAGCGCTTTATTCCCAATTAATGACTGTGTGCTGTTGGCTGCTGCACGGCATTCCTCCTGCAGTTCAGCGCTAATGATTTGGAGCGCTTTAATGTCGACTGCCTTGAATGAAGAGCACTAAGCCTGGTGTCACTGTGGCCCTTAAATCATCATCAGTCTTCTTCTCTTGGCCTCTTTTTCCGCCTCCACACTTTTCTACCACCCGTTCTCTATCACATACTTCTCCTCAGTTGCTCTCTCCTCGTCTGCCTCCCTCCTCGCTCTTTTCATTTTCCATGTAGGCCGACTGCCTCTTCATTGCTGTCACAGTGTATCAGAACAGGTGGAATCAATTACTGACCCTCAGCAGCTCGCTCCCATACCACAACTAGCTCTTTAATTGAGGGAATTAATGAGCGATCAGCCTGTGAGATGATTTGGTGTCACGGATCTTGCTCTGGAGGGAAGCTGGGGGAGGGATGTTTGACCAACCCTGCATTACTAATTCTGTCCTTCCACAAAGGCAGTTCACATGTCCCTCCCTGCAGTTTCTCCCTGCTAATCACCTCTAAGGTTGAGGAAAGACACAGTTTATTACAGCATTAAGTGCTGCATCACTACTTTACTGATTAGGATAGTTATGAAAGTGCACTCATACATCAGGATGACTTCCCTGTGCTCAGCACTTTGTTTACTCCCTTTATGGTGATCCCTCGGCTGCATCTTCACATCTACCCTCTCTGTGTTAGTTCAATGTTTCCGAAGTGTCTCATGTGTTTCTCTCCTCTTTCTCCACAGATGGAGTCTCCTGTCTCCACGCCAGCCCCTCCCCCTCTCCACCTCCTGGCCACAGTGGGCAACAGTGAGATTTCCTCGCCGTGTGAGCAGATAATGGTGCGCACACGCTCAGTGGCGGTGAACACATCTGATGTGGCCCTGGCTACTGAACCTGAGTGTTTGGGACCCTGCGAGCCCGGCACCAGTGTCAATCTGGAAGGCATTGTGTGGCAGGAAACTGAAGACGGTAAGGAAAGCAGTTTGTTGTATGAGTTTCTGGGATATCATGACTGTGTCTCACGATCGTCCCCTATGCGTGGTTGGACAATTGCTTGGTAGTTCTGCTTAACAATGATGGGTAGACCCTGCGTCGAAGCATTAAAGGATAGTTCGTTTTTTGAAGGGGGGGTTGTACGAGGTACTTGTCAACACTGGGTGTATAAGCCACAGGGGATCCTGGTCAGCTTGGGCCCTTTGTTGAGAGACCACCTGAAGAACCAGACCGGAAGCTAGGCTATCAACTTCTTCAGACAGGGTCAGCTCTATCATGTAATATAGCTAATTTAAATGAAGTAAGTAACTTCAACTCAAACACTAATGTTTGTGTAAATGTAAGCTGTTTTTTAAAGTTTGCAGTGCTTTACTTTGCTGTCAGAATCTGACACTTTGTTTTTGCACTATTTGTGGACGCAACACATTCGTGTTCCTCCGTCTGCATTGAGCTGATCATCTGATAATCTGGTCTGCAGGCTTTGAAAGAGACAGAAATACAAAAATGACCCTTATCCGGTTTCTCAACAAAAAGGCTAAGCTTACTGAGATCCCCTGTGGCTTATACACTTATTATTGACATGTAAAAAAAGAACACTGTCCCTTTTAAGAAGCAGCATTGCTTTGATTCTTAACCAATTTGATCCATTGAATTTAAGATAGACTCTTCACATAACTCCTTAACGTTTTATCTACAACCACTCACTTTGGTTCCATATGAGTGCAGTCTGACACACCAACATGAAGATGTGTGGTGTTGGTGACTGCTGTCTGACCACACAGATGACTAACAGCATGTTGAATCTACACCTCCACTTCACAGAGGGTGAAATAATAAGCTGATAACATTGAGCTGCCAGTATGTGCTGATCATCCTCTTGACTTCATCGTTGTTGTAAACTTTGGCTCTGTGGTAGAAACTGATTTTAAAATCGAAATGAGAAAAACTGGCAGCAGCTTTCATTTACACTCTTCACAATGCAAATAGTTCCCCAACTTTTCATGTAGTAGGTAAGACTCTCAGGTATTGAGAGTGCTTTTCTGCACTCATATTACCTCCTGAGGAGAGAGGAATACACTTTATATTAAGCAACTATAGGCAGCATCATTTGTCTTTACCTGTAGTGTAGGAGTGAAGTTTGGGACAGAAGTGCACTGTGCATTGGTTTGAAGGTACCAGAGTTTGTTGCTCCACTTGGTAAATGTTTACAGTTCTGTATTTAGTTCCATGAAGGAGTGGAAACCTTGACTTTAGTAAAAACTGAATGGAAACCATTTAATCTTATGAATACAGAATCATACATGTCAAGAATTGCAATTCTCCTCACCCACTCGTACTATTTTGTCCCTTGAGTCCTTGGGTTTGGCATAAGAGATGATATGCTTCAAATATACGGAGCGGTTTATTCTCTGCTTTATTAACATATCCTGTGTGGATACATTAAAACATCCAAGAGGAGCTTGTTTGTCCAGGCTTCAGTGAAGCTCCTGCTATTTAAATAATGACCTTTTGCTGTTATTACCATACATGTTGTGGTTGCTAAAATGTAATTAGATTTGCCCTGACTGCCACAGGAGCTGGTGTTGGTACTAATTCTTACTTTATCAGTCCACTTGCAGCATAATACTGCCAACAAGAATAGTATTTGGCAGGCAGTTCTTAGGTGGCCTTGATTTAGTTTTTTGCTTGTGAGAGTGTAGACGGGAGTTTCTTGCACAGAGATATCTGCTCCAAAACAACATGCCTCAAAACACAAAGCACTTTTTTGCAAGCATGCCAGTTGGGAATAGAGTTGGCTCCTCTCCTGCACTGCAGTCCGAGTGAAATCTTAGACGCTCACAGTTTTCGAGTCTTTGATGGAAACCGCATTCAGCTCATTTAATTTTAAGATGTATCACTGGCACTGTTGGGTTCTGCTGGGTCTGAAAAACTGCCCTCTTTTTTTTCTGTCGTGCATGTGAAATACTGCAAACACCTAATCTTCAAAGCAGCTCGCGCTCACTTGCTCTGCGGGCATGCTGAGTACAAATCGCCCACACAGCCACAGTGCTGCTTGTTGGTTTCACTCAGAGGAACCGAACAGAAAAAAAGGTCCCTGCCTCATCAACATTCCCAAAGCAACGTCCCAGCTATTGAGTGCCCCCCTCCTCCTCCTCCTCCTCCACCTTTTTTGATTTTTGCTCCAGCCTTGGGCTTCGTCTGATTCACCCCGTCCTCCTCTCTATCGCAACTCTTTTCTGTTTCCAAGCATCCAGCCGGTCGCCCCTTGACTCTGTTTCCAAGCAAACCAGGGGAGAGCGAGTGCAAGGCAGGGGGCTTTTGGGCCGAGGGGGGAGGGGGGCGAAGACAAGGCTACTTCTGTTAGTGACACAAACATGGCTCAGAGCCAACACCAGTACTATGTTTGTGCTCCCTCATTCTCTGCCTCCCACAGAGCGATTGACCCTCCCCCTCGCCTTGCCCCCTTTCCCTTTCCCCGTCCAAGTCTGTCCTTTGCCTGCACTCTTCCTCTCTCTCAAAGCTGCTATTTTGGCAGAAAAGGTGGTGGTCTGGCCTGATGGAGCCGTGTTTTCTTCTGATTCTACTCTATCTGGCGTAGTAGGGAGAGGGCTGCTGGGAGGATCTGAGTGGTTTTGAAATAGGTATGTCGAGGAAGGGGGGGACATGCAGGTGTAGCGCACAGGTTGTTATGGCCATCAGAGCTGTGAGGACAGAAAACACCCCCCTCCGCTCGCTTTGAAGCCTGTTTTTCTTATCTCAGACAAAACCTCTGTCAGGCAGACCGTTGAGGTAGAAATATGTGATGAAGGATGGAGAGATGAATTTGATAACCACTACTATGAAGAAGCCTTGAGTTATCCAACACTATAGTTTTTCCATTGCTGACAAAATCATCTTTTGTTTAAGGGCTGAGATGTGAGCTGTTTCAGTCCGTGCCAGGTATCTCAATGATTGTCAGTTTAAGCTGAGATTGAGTCCTTACTGAGTTTCTAAGGAGGCCTCTCTCAATAGCCTCCATTGTATTACACTTTGCACACAACATTAAGCAACACAAAGATGTGTATTCCTCCTACATCATTTTAACGATACGAGCCCATAACAACCCACCGGCTAGTTTTAAAATGAAAGAGACCCAGATGCTGCTTACTCCAAACTGCACTGCCATTCTGCTGTTTTTTCCCTGAGAGACCCATGAAAGCCGGCTTCTCTCATTGTGGGGGCAACCGAGCAAATGAGAACCAAATGAGGAAATCAAGTAAAACCAGGCAGAGCACCAGAGAAGAGCAACAAACAGAGGCCCCCAAGACATTGCAGAGGCATCCTGATTAGCAGTGAAGTTGAGCAGCCCCCCCAGTTCTCTGCATGACAAGTCTCATACAGAGCTGTTTAGGCATGCACCGTGTGTGCGCTCGTTTCATTTAGCATGCCAACCAACAGCTGCTTCATCACCTCCGCCTTTCGGCCTTGTGGGAGTAAATGAACAACAGGCTCTCAGTAATTGTCTCAGCCTCAGACGACTCACCGAGTGCCACGGAAAGAAACAGATGAGGAGGAAGCAGACGACAACAAACAAACTGCGATCACAGAAGCTGAACCTTTGGTCAGCACTGACAAGAATCTTATCTGATGAGGCTGGATGAATTTTTTATCCTTTGTAATTTAAGTCGAGCACAATGGCCTGTTCAAAGGCCTCTCGACAGTGTCAAGACTTAACCCTTGACTATGTAAGTAGTTTAGAATTTTCTTTATAAAGCTATCTATACTCAAAAGTATAATAGCTAGAGAGAATCACACTTTGAGCGCAGAAAGATAAGATTTCTGTCTCTGTCATTTTCATGGTGTTGATAAAATGATGTACAACCATAGACTGTATAGAATATGGACGTAGTATCCATGACGTCACCCATCTGTTCCTGAGAGCTGTTTTGAAGCCAATCAGCGGCGGCAGCCATAATGGAAATGCGGAACTCAACCAGGCATAGTGTGACGTAAAGAGGCGGAGTTTGAGCCTCCTAGCCAACAGCTATGTGTTCCTGACCGGGAGTCAAGTCAGTCATGTCCTTATTTGGGCAAAACCTGTAATCTTAATATCTTCTGAACCGTCGCGTTGGTAAAAAATTCACCCCGCACACAGTGTGTGCGATAGAGCGATTAGCTTCGTAGAGCCAAGCTGTTTTTTGAACCAGGCTGTAAACATTTTTATTAATGCTGCTAAGATCATCTTTTTCCCAGTCACGTCTATGTGGTTTCCGGTGTTTCTGCAGCCAGCCTCAAGTGGATTCTTGATGAATTGCAGTTTATAACACTTCCGCATGGGCTTCATCGTTTGAGACCAGAGGTTGCCGGTTGTTGTGTGTACAACAGGCTGATAACATATTGCAGCCAGTTTTCTGTGTTACAGTCTTAGACTTTCCAGCCTCTCACAGCACCTTTACACTGCTCTCATCCACTAATGGCACAGGATGCTGTACTCAGTGACCACCAGTACCAACTAATTCCATTTAGACACCATCACACAGCACTGACTTTGCAACGGCAAGCAGTTTGGGGTTCAGTGCCATGCCGAAAGACACTTCAGCATGTGACTGCTGGAGCTGGGATCAAACTGCCAACCCCTTTGGTTGAGGGATGACCCACTGCACCACTGAGCCATAGCTGCACAATCCAAGATACGAGATAAAATAGCCAGTCTCAAAATAAAGGCCTCTGTCCTCAATATGGTCTCACTGTTTGTTTGTTTGTTTGTTTGTTTGATTAGTTTTTGAAAAGAAGAAATCCCATTATTTTCAATGCAATGTAGACACTGAAGACTCTGTTGTAGAGTTCTTATCTGGGTTAAAATGGCAGTTTGAATTCATACATGGATTAGAGTACAAAATAACCCATAAAACATATAATTTTATGACTTTGGTCTGTTGTTTGAGAAATAAATGGCCAATATGAGGCAAGGGAAAGTTCTCTTTTGTCAGTCAGTCTAGGGGCGACTGAAGTGAAGACAGCAGGAAGGGAGGGGGGGCAGGGCGGTGGTATTTTAAGGCCCGGCTCTGACACAGATCCCCTCAGCGTAGATGAGGCAGTGGCAGCTCTCAGGGTCGTGTCGGCGGAGCAATGGGCCAACCCCTCCCAGGCTTAGCATGCTGATACCTCCAAATGTCATCTCTAAAATGCTGGAGAAGTTTATTGCTCTTGAAACACAGCCCAGAACGCCTTGGCTCCTGCTCCGGGGTAGAGAGGGAACACAGAGGGGGCCCCTTTGGCCAAACACTGCAGCTCCATGCCAGTGCACGCACACACCCCTCCCCCTCTGGCCCAACACACACACAGCACACCGACCCTCCAGTACACAGCAGGCTATTCCCCAAGCAAGACCTTAGCTTCTTAAGCTCCCTAATAGATGAATAATACAGGCTGTTTGTGATAAAATGTTTGTCTCATGGATTATTTATGCAGCACACATTACATCATTGTAACACTGCGATCATTGGCTTTACAACAGCAGTAAAAAATCAGCTTGAAGAGAAGTCAGTGTGAAATGGATATTCCTGTGTAAACATATGAGACAAGACGTCTTCCTCTTTTTGCTCTATTTCTCAAACCCTGTCAGCGAGTTGTGAAGGGGAATATTGTATGAAAGGAGCACTCGGCTCTGTGGCTCACTCGCTAGCTATGCTTCCTTGCTCTTTTGAAGACCACCTGTCAGTGGCCTCATTGAAATGTTTTTACAAAGGTGAGTGCCGGCTGCTCTCTGTGAACTCGCTATAGAAACTGTCCTTGAAATAAGAGTGAGTGTTCTCAGGAGGCCTGTAGCCCTCTGCCAGGCCAATGAGCAGCAAGAAGATGGATCAATCACAGAGGACCTACCTCTGTTAACAGCAGAGGACGGAAGCTGAAAAGAAAAAGAGCAATAGATGTGATGAGCCTCTTTCTCTCTCTTGCCTACTCATTGTACATATTCATATGAAAGGTCCTTTGCCATATTTACTTTTTGTTAAGGTTGCTCCTACTAAAGACTTCCTCAGTCAACTGGTAGTTGTTTTGTTTGTCAACATTTGCATAGTTATATCACGCCAAAGATATGAACATACATTTTTGGAGGGTTGGACATTGGTTTGAGTACCAGGCAAGCGGCAACCTCCGGTCTAACAATATGAGGCCAATGCGGAAGTGCTAAAAACTGCAGTTCATTGAGGATCCGCTTGAGGCTGGCTCCGGAAGTAACGGAAACCACATACACACCAATTCAAAAAAGCCGATCTTTACAGCAGAAATAAACATGTTTACAGCCTGGTACAAAAGACGAGTGTATTCTGGATAGCTCATTTCTCAATCGCCACACACTGTACTCGCGGCAATTTCAAATATATTTAGATTACGAGTCTTCCATAATGAGAGGCACAGCTGACTTGATTGACAGGCAGGAACACTGTAGCTGTTGGCTAGGAGGCTCAGAGCCCGCCACAACTCAACTCAACTCAACTCAACTCAACTCAACTCAACTCAACTCAACTCAACTCAACTCAACTCAACTCAACTCAACTCAACTCAACTCAACTTCATTTATAAAGCACTTTAAAAACGACCACAGCTGAAACATAGTGCTGTACATAAATAGACAAACAACGCAGGCATAAAACAATTAAAACACAGGATAATAAAACAATAAAAACAATAGAAAGAATAAATAAAACAAACCATAAAATACTTAACCAGGAGCAGAGTCTCATGCAGGGTTGAAAGCCAAAGAATAAAAATGGGTTTTTAGACGAGTTTTAATCGCTCGTCAGCAGTGATGTTGAGTTCTGCATTTCCAATGTGGCTTCCGCCGCCGATTCGCCTCAAAACAGCGCTTCAGAAACAGATGGGTGACGTCACGGATACTACGTCCATTATTTATACAGTCTATGGTCCCAAGTCTAAAAAATAAAGTTACATTGGTAGCACTTGGCTGCAGTACAGGTTAATAACAAGCCATGAAAATGAGCCATTGAAATATAAATATACAACCACACGCACCAAGTACACTCCCCGCATACATGCAAACAGCCAACGCTGTAATGATTAATCTCCTATCAGTTTTAGTCCTTTGCACTGTAAGGTTGTCAAAATGTTCATACTTTGATACTTTACTACACGCTTTAAAACAATACACCTGTTGTTTTTATCATCAGTAATATTAAAGAGTACCAAAGCTTATGAAAAACCTAACCTACAGTCATGTTTTCAACTAGAGCCTGCCGTGAGCAAGTAAAGGAAGAGAGAGTGAGGCAGCAAGGTGGTCAATCAACATAGATGTAAAGGAAAGACAGAGAGAGAGAGCTGTTAAAGTAAATGAAGCCACTAAACTGAAACATTTGGAATTATGTTTCACAACAGTTATGCTCTAAAAATTATTAATTCACTGCTAGTCACGCTTCTTCCTGCTACTGTGTGTCTCCCTGCTCTGCCCTCCGTCACAGCCACTACACAGCTAACTCTCCTCGTCCACAGGTCAACCTGTACTGATGTTTTGTGAGTTCCTTTAAGTTAAACTTTAGTCTGCAACCAGCCAAACAATCTAAACTTCTTAAACCTTTTTTCCCCTGACAAATGAAAAGGTGACTTTAAGAGTGCGGCTGTGCTTCCTAACCTAGGAGACGGTCTTTCCCCTCATCAGTGTTTACTATGCAAGAGTGGAAGTGAGCAATTTCCAGGCACAAAAATGAACACTCCCATGTAAGGAATTTGGCTAAATCCTTAATATGTGGTTAAACTGATACTCTGCAATGAACTAAGGATATAGATAACTCTTCATTCTTGGAGGGAGGATGCTTGTCTTGTTAGTTACAAATTATGTCTAAGGGTGGTGTGACCAAAATGGCGCCTGACTTAACCCAAATCTCTTAGGGGAGGCTCGGTTCTTATTCATTTTGGCAGTCAACTGCAAGCACTTAAATGGTCATGAAACGTAAATCTCCTGCCCAGAGGAATTGTAGGCTTTGCCAGTGGCTGTCATAAGATATCATGTTTGCTATATACACGTCAACGAGAGCTTGAGTAATGCGTCTTTGGCAGACCTGTGTCTTAATCTCAGCTCCATCTCCTCTCAGGAAAAACACTAGAGGGGTTGTTTTTACAAAGAGATTGTGGATTTACCCAGATGACATTTAAGTACACCGCTTGTTGCCTGAATACAAATTATTTCCAGCAATAGATGCACGCAAAGTCGGTAGAGATGTCAAATATTTATTTTCTGGCTGTTACATTTGTTCCACATGTTTTTTGATCTTCTATCACCGTAAGAGTAAACATGTACAGAGATGTTTTATTTTTTGTGAAGGGAGAAACTGCTGCATGCGGCTGATAATGTTGTGACTGTGTGGAGAGCATACTAATGCGCCCTTCCTCTGCCTCTCAGTGCTATGAGAGAATTGACCTTCTCACAGGCTGTTATTCTTGTCAGAGAGAGTGACTTTGCACTTTTACCTCTTCTGAACTGGAATGCAGCCTGAACTTTTCAGATAGAGCTCCTTCAAAGGCTCTGAAATTTAAAATAATACCATCTGCCACAACCAGTGGTGACCAGTTTTGGTACTGAGACTTGGATTCCTTTCTTTTCGGTTTATCTGTACTTTATTTCATTGCAAATTTTGAACAAGTTCCCATTTTAAAGGGCTGCACGGTGTAGTAGGACTGCAGCTTTCACATTTGTCATAAAATAGTAAAAACAGCTCGAGTTATTTCTCAATTTCTGCCCTCACTATGTGTGTAGGTACACAGCCATCCAGCAGCTGAACACACTCCCATTATAGGTTAAAGAGTTGTTCTTTGAAGTCTTTCCTGGAGGAAATTGTGAAACTGAAAACACCAGATTCGTGACTGCAATTACAAAGAAGAAAGAAAGCGGAATATAAACTAGATTTTGACTCACACTGTTAAGAAAATAGAGAGTAAAAAAGAATCTGAATTTCAAAAGACACAAACATGTCTCTAAACTGTCAGATCAGTAAGATAGTTCGTCCTGTCAGAAAGTACCTTTCAGCAAAGTAAAGATAAGTCTGAAGAGTTCACAACAATATGACTTCACATTCTCTATTTGAACACGAGTTTCACTAATAAAAGTAATCCTGGTAAGAATATAGTATAACAACTTTAAAAAGCATAGTAATAGAAGAATGAAAGTTTCTTGTTATAACATGATAAGTTTGTTTGTTGAATCATGTGAAAACATCTTGTTATGAATAGATATGTGAGTGTTGAGTTGACTAAACATTTGAATGTTTTCACCCTCACTGGTCTGCTCCAGGGTTGTTGGTTAAACAAGACCACAATATAAGTGTTGATCCTATGTTTTGTCTCAGCGGCAGAGCAGCCACCCACCACTAGAGCTGTAGCTCCGGTTAATGGCTACTGTCAGAATGCTGTAATGTTCAGCTTCCAGGATGTAAACAAGCAGTATTTTGATTTGGGAGTATTTTGATCTAAAAATGGAGATGAAGTTGTATGCAGGCTGTGACTGGTTAAACTGGCATATAACCACTCAACCAGAGCGATGCGTAACAAACCAGCACAGGCATGTTGATGTTAATTATTATTCATACATTATGCTAATAATTTAATAATACCAGCCCTAAATTGTTTTTATGAAAAACCTAACCTACAGTCAAATTTTCAACCAGAAGCTGCTATGAGAAAGTAAAGGGAGAGAGATTGAGACAGCAAGGTGGTTTATCAACATAGAGGAAAAGGAAAGACAGAGAGAGCTGTTTGAGTAAACAAAGCAACTAAACTGAAAAAACTACAAAGCTAACTTTTAGCCAGAGGTCACAGTATGTGTTGGCATCATTTGAAAAACTACCAAAGGCATTATTCTCTGCATTTTTACCTCAAACTAAATCTAAATGGTTGCAGATCCATTAGTCAATTGATCATGTATATTAGCTCCTAAATGTATCTTAAACCAGAGCTGTTAAATTACCACATTTAAAAAAACTACAAGTTCTACATTCCACTGCATACCCAGCATCTCCAGTGCTGTAAGTGACTCATCCAATCCGTCCTAAAATTCTTGCCTGCTCTGGATTTCAAGATAAGGTCGATCTCAGGACTTTGTATTCTGACACTGACAGACCCGGACAAGCTCAGCTTCATTTCATGCACCGTGAGTGCAGAAACACTCTTAAAATGGACTGCTGGAAACATGCTCAGACACTTGAATGCTCAAACGCTTCATTTATCAACGTTACAGTTATTGCTCCTGGCAGCACCCGGCTATCTTTTATCTTCTCCACGTAATGAATACTGACACTATTTTTCTCATTGTTCTCACTTTCTCGTCTACATGCAACCTTGATGAGAGGTGTTTTCAGTGCACACAAACTGGATGAGAAAAGAGCTCTTTTTGCTGGCAGAGTTGAAATGGAGTTGTTAAATCTGTCAGTAATTACTGTAGTATCTGAGTTAGTGCAATGGGAGATGCAGTTATGGTTCACAAAAGTCTTTTTGACATATTTGAAACAAATGTGGAAACTTTAATTTGATATTTGTGAGAACAGTTAACTAATGTCACACCCACTCATTCCACACAAGTGATCTCCTATTTTCAAACACAACAAAAGCGTTTTGACAAGGTCAGTCAGTGAAAATGCCATTAACCCCGCTGAATTCCTCTTGAGTTGAAGCGGAGCAGAGGTCAACCTGTGAACCCGTGGCCCCCACCAGCAGCAGCAGCAGCAGCATTAGAGGACCTGATATATTTTGGCCCTGGTGCAACCTAATGAAATGTGTTAAGGAGGGAGGAGGAGGGGGGGAGTTTTAGGGGCCAAGGGGGCAGTCACCCATGCAGCAGACAACCTCCTCCTGACTTAATTTGTCCCCATGCATTACCCTCTTGTTCAAGTAATCCTATACAAGTACGTGGCGGAGTTGGGTGCATAAGGAGGCCTGCCATTTGTTGTTTCGACAGCATTGAAAAGGAAATGAGTGGTAAAATTACAGGCCAATTCCTCTCAGTAATGTGGGCTTCACTCAGCTGTCATGAGTGACCCTAATAAGGCCTGCACAAAGGGGAAGGACAGGGGGGGATGGGAGCCGGGGGTTTGTTCCAAATCACTCTGTTTCTTCCCAAGAAACAAATGTAGAGAGTAAAGAGGGAGATCATGGCTCATGCAAACACTGATATGTAACTCCCCGTGTGTAAACAAACGATCATGCATGGAAAGTCGGCTCAGTTTGTTTTCTCCTACTGGGACATTTGTTTGGGTTGTTTTGTCAAGGCCTGTCCGTGTTTACACAGCCTTGGTGTTGAAACCTTTGTCCAGGCAGCTTGGACATTATTCCTGGGATGAAAGTGTTCAGATTATGGCTTCACAAATAATCAGGATTTTATTGTTTTTACAATATGAACAGAAGTCTGAATTTATTCAAATAGATAAGAAAAACATTCTATTACATCTATCAGCCCCACTCCGATTTAATTGGTGCCAATTTGCTGGTTATAACAACCCTCTGATTTTGGCTTTGTTAAGAATTCAGGAGCGTTATATTGCACACAGGTGATGTTTAAAACATAAAGAACTGCAAATAAAGCTAGGAGCTTTGAGTTGTTGCTAATATGCCTACTTAATATTTATTTTCACATCACATGCATGTCATAATGCTATCTCAATATTGAACATGTACTTATATTGTATTATATATTGGATCTTTTTCTCATATTATGTTGGCCTGGTTCAGATAAATGCACATTGATTTCAGCCAGTCTTCTTAGCAGGCCTCTGAGAATACTTTTCTGATAATGCTGTGCTATTTTATGAAGTCAGAAACCCCTGTTGGAGCCGAAATGTTTGTTTAATTCATTGTTATTTGGTCCCTGCAGAGACACAACTCTGTAATGATTTTGTGGGTAATTCTTGCGCTTAATACCAGGGGAAGTCTTGGCTTGTGGTGTGCATAAAGTCAAAGCTCCAGGGGATGGTGTTCAGCTGTGAATGGGAGCAAAAAGCTTTCTGACAGTGTCAGCGTTGGAGTGTTTTGTTAGTTTGGTTCAAATTGTTTCGCTAATAATCAGTGTTTAGTTTGTGCTGAATGTACGGACTCAACATGTGTAAAGATATTATCAGTGAGATGAGCGTGAATCGAACCTCAGTGGCAGCTGCTTCAAGCTAGGGATGGGTATTTCAAACCAATATACTATTCGATAATCATTGGCATCTATTTGACGATTATACGAATAATCCCCCTGCAGGACGAGGTGCTGCTAGTAGCGGGCACTGACGGCGTCTGTCTCGATCTTTGTTTCGGTGTTTCTGTGACGCGGCGTGGCGTGTGTTTACATTTTACAGCCATGCTCAGTCTCTGGAAATACGTATGTAGTAGTATGAGATTCAAAAACTGAGAAAATCTGCGACTGTAGTGAATGTCTTCTTCTTCTTCTTTTGCTATTTAATTTGGTTAGCATTCTTCTCCTTCTGTTACTTAATGTGGTTAGCAAACGGCTTTAAGACGCTCTGTAGCCACCGTCTGGAGGGAATACCGTATTACAACCAGGCACCGGTGAAAAGATGAAGTATTGTACTTTTAAAATGAGAAAATATTTGCAGTAACTCTTCGATTTGTACAAAGTGACCAAATATTCAAAAGTCATTGCCCATCCCTTCTTTAAACCAAACATGCATTCAGTCTGTCCTGGTTGGTTCAAGAAACTCCTTCAAATGTTCACAAGAGCAGCTAGCAGCATTAGCCATGCTGAATGCCTGCCAGGTGTCGTAAAGCTGATTACAATTGCAGTAAAACACAGTGCTAGGTAACTCTCAGCAACTCTCGGATCCTCCCAGAATGTGAGCTTTCATTCAGTGTGCAGGACCACACTAAAATCAGCGCGTTATAGCCTGTTCATGCACAACACTGCCATTAGGAAGGCCTTATCAGTGCTACTCCAGTCAAAACAATGTATTATCAGTTATGTCAAATGTAAATGCTGGAAGACAAATTCAAGGTGCGAGTTGTCAGGTTGAGAAATATGTTTTAAAAGCGGTACCGTGCTCCGTGTTTGCAAGTATTTTTCGCACTAACTGCCTCGTGTGCAGTCAGCATGTCAATACATTGAATATTAAACCAGTATCAAGAAAACAATGAAGCAGTTGTTTTTGGGCGCTCGGCTTTCATTCTGTCAAGCTTGATTTTTGATATGAAGTAAATCTACTTTGTATGCAACGGGGTGAGACAGATTGTTGCACTCTGCCTCCCCTCGCTCAGAAACAATTCTTATCTCCAAAAAATTATCAGAACAATTTACTGAAGAAAAAAGGCAGAAATGACAGCGTAGCAATGAAGATGTCAAATGATTTCCAAAAATCTGTCATTATTTCTACAAGTTCAGGCTCATACTACTTAAACTGTGGGGCTTGGAATCTAAATGGCTGAACTCTGATGCAATGAAAACTCTTTTCACCGCCTGAGATAACTCGTTGTGTCATTTTCTGTTCCTGTGCAGCACACACACTCACACACACTCACACACACTCACGCACACACGCACACACGCACACACACACACACACACACACACACACACACACACACACACACACACACACACACACACACACTGAAAGCCTTTTAACAGCATGAGTTTTTCTTGCCTTTTTCCAACAAATTAATTAAACATGAAGCGCTTCAACATTCTGAGTTAGTATCCACGTCTGGTGTTTTTTTTTTTTTTTAGCGCCATTCCCTTTTGAGATAAGATGCATCCAAATTCCTCTGCATGTCCTTGAGATGTCCCACATAGCATCCAAAGAACTTCTTTATTAGCATTCATGGAAAGTATTGCAGAGGCAGAGATCTGAGGTGACCCATAAGCCAAGGACCACTCTTGACAGGATTACAGAGTTTCTTTGGCTTCGATGTGGGAGGGGGGCCAGAAGGACTCCACTCTTGGGAGGGAAAAAAAATCGAGACCAGCATAAAGTCTGCAAAAAGGCATGGCAAAGTCTGCGCTTCAGGCAAAGAAACTGATGAAGTGAAAATTGAGCTGTTGGCCTGTAATAAGTTTCACCGGGGTTTCTGTAGCATATTTGTTGGTGTAGTCTATTAGCTGTGGTTATGTTAAACACATTTTTCTATGGCTGTGTGACATTTCCTATGGCTGCCCTTTCAGTGTGTAAGAGCCTCCAGTATGTTTTAGCCTCATGCAGTAATGAAATGTTATAGAGTGCTTAATAATTGAGGTTTTCATTCAACTTTTGCACTTGGTAGCACATTAAGTACTCCTAGACATTCAATCAATTTTGTATTCAGAGTGTAAATGCTGGAGAAGATTGATTTCCAATGATCCCTCCACTTATTCTCAAAACCCCGTCATTTGCTTTTGCATTTATGAGTCAAAGTTTTTTCTCCCCTACACTGTCGGCTGCTTTTTCCTTGGCAGTAACCCGAGACGAATATATGAGGAAAGTGCAGGGATATTCAGCTCGTGGCAAAGATTGATGTTCCAACAGGCCAGTGATTTGTATCACTCAACAAAACTCCCCGTGGAATTTCTTCAGAACAAGATTGTGAAAGTCCTTGATAAGTGAGCCAAGGGTCTGACCTGAGCCATGTGAAAACAAGAGACACCTCTGCAGCTGCTTGAAGATGGTCTCTGAGATTCTCTGGATTCAGTTTGACTCAGTAAATCTGAGGGATTGGATTACAGGCTTGATGTGCTAAGTTAACAGCTTTTTATTGAAGATGGCACAAAGCTGTGTAAGTGTCAACTGGGGTTAGAATCCCAACAAAAGACAACTGGATCTTTTGTTACAATTTTACAAATGTAGCACTTCATAGGATGTTAACAACATTGAACAAAAGGTTTGTTTATATTATTTGAATGATAAAACTTCTTAGATTACAGAGATCATTTTTGTTTTAGTTTTGAAAAGTATTGTAGAATATTCTCTGGTATATTTCCTGTATTTGATACGTGTTGGTTTGGCCGTCTTACACTGCTCCGGTAGTCATGTGACTAAGAGACAGGAAGTGAAGTATTGGGTGTAAGAAGTGTTCTGTTGTTTTAATAAACGAGTACGGCAGAGCGTCACGGTTGTTTGACCGTGTGCAATATGGCATTGAGCTGTTTCAATGCGTAGAACATTGACATGTCGTTACTTAAGAATGGTTAGGAAAATAAGTAAGTGTAGATATATGGCAGTAACAAAGAAGACAACCGATAGCCATTACATAGGAGTTATTGTATTTTCAAAAACTGCTGGAAGAAAATATTTATTTTTAAATAATTGAGTCACCTTTTTATGTTTGGTTTATCATCATAGTGTACAAAAACGAGTTGCAACTCATTTTACTGTTTCCTGTAGCTCTTGCCTTCACGTTCAATCAATACGAACATGTGAAGGAGGCCGTCTGTGTTGGCCCTGCACTTGCATGCTCTGTGTGTGTGAGTGAGGGGAGGCAGGGTCAGAAGTCAGTATTCAATAGTTTGTTATTTAATATGTTTAATGATATCAACCCTGTTGGGAACCCACTTCCAGCAGCTGTTTTTCTAACTTAGAATAGAGACTGGACAATGGACAAGGTAAAAAGGTACATGAAATAATAAGAATGAGACTTGTTTAACATAAATTATAGATTCTTCCAGAACAAAAATCAGGAACCAGGATCATAATGAATTCATTGACATGGATCATAGTAATTTAAAATGCAAATTGATGATATATAATTGAAGTGCTGTGCATTTTCTCTACGTTAACTTTGCTCAGATCTGATTCTTCTCTCCATGCACAGCCATTGTCAAAGCTAATGAAACAAGGAGACACTCCAATATAAAGACCAAATGCTCATTTAATATAATTAAAGACTTCTTACAACTTGCGGTACAATTTCTAAATCCCTGGCTTGGCAAAGCAGACATGACTATATCCTGCACGTCATGAAAGGCTGCTCATTCATTTGGCCTGCCTTGATTTACATCCTGCCACAACCAGCTGCCAGAGCCATTTTGTGCTGAAGTGTTTGGAGAGCAGAGGGGGGCGGGCTGTTGAAGGCGTTTTAGAAAAGGTCTGTGTTCTTTTAATGGGACAGAAATGTGAACTGGAGAACCCCCCCCCTCCACTACCCTGCACACAAAAAACAAAAAATCAGCTGCAGTGGGATCTAGCCTTGACCGAAACGCTCATGTTTTCAGGCCATAGGGTGAAGGAAGAGACTTGTGGCCGAGAGTCAGCAGGTTCCTGTAAACAGATATAAATGCCTCATACACTTGCTACTTTATGCCAGAGGCAGTGAGAGAAAAATGAGCTCTAAACTGTGACTTGTGTGTGTGTGGGAGGGAAAAAGATTGTAAGCCGGGGATGGTTATACCATTGAAAGGAGGAAATGAGGGTGAGGGTGAAGGAGAGAGGGGAAAATGGGGTGAGCAAGAGAGGTTTCCTAAGCTAATAAAATGCTCTGAGGGACGGAAGCTGCCAGCCAGCATTCCTGTGCCATTAGATAAGTCAGCTCGCTGCAGCCTCCAGTTTCTCTGCAGTGCTGAAGTGGCAAGCTGAGGTCACCACCGGGGAGCGAGGGTGGTGGTGGTGGGGGCAATAAATTCTGAACCCTTTTGTGCATGGTCGTTGCTTCTAATCCTCTGAAGCTCTTTGGTTGATGATTTACTTTTGATTTTACGAGCAAAAGCTGCAAATTATCATTCATCTGCTTTCAGAATTCCGTCTCTTTAAAACGGCCTTCAGCAGCAGCAGCTCTGTGCTATTTGTGTGGATTGAATGAATGAGTTGTATTCACTGCAGAAAATATCCTAAGTACAGGGTTTTAGTAATTTCGTACAAATCTGCACACTTGATCCTGAAATGTTCTGATCAAAAGCCAGCGCTTTCCAGATGAACAGTTCTAAGTATCTTAAGGAGAAACACACACAGAGGGTGATGTGATCTTCTGGAACTAATTTAAGATTTTAAATGTGAGGTCAGGTATCACACTCTGCGCAGGTCGGATTGTATAACTCACACTGAGTGCTACCAAATTCACACTAGCCAAATGGCATCACAGAAGCGTGACAGATTGCAGCAATACCAGTGAAGTCAAGGAGCTGTTCTTGCACACTCAGTTACAGTCCATCAAAGTGAACCGTTCACAATGAACCAGTTCTAATGATGGAGCTTGATGCTTGTTTTTAAGAGGCTCCCTGAGGTTATGTATCTGTTAGCTGCAAGTAAGATTGAGAACTTAAAGGAAAATATCTATTTCCAAATAATGCTCATTCTGGGAAACTGTCTGTGACTGTGCTGTGAGATGCCTTCTGTAATTGTACGGGGCTTTCTCTGAGTTCTCTACACTAACTTCATTGTTATTATTCTGAGAAAGATCTTCTGCCAGTTTCTTCTTCAGGTTCTTCTTCAGTACTGACTGCAGTTGAGTCTGTTCCAAGTCATTATAGAGACATCAGTCAGTCAGGCCCTGTGGGCTCTACACAGCGAACATGATTCAAGAAGGATTTTTGATTTTGAATCTTGCATACTATACTCTTTTTTGCAAAGATCAACACAGTGATGCAGAAGCAGCGATGCCCTTTATTTGTTCACAAGATAATGCAGACAGTTGGACCTCACACTGTAAATCAGTCTGTTGTGTTTCTCTCATGTTTACATGAGAGTCTATCCCTCTTCTACAGTGTAGTACAGTATGACAGTGTCACACCCTGAAGTTCAAACACACTTATTTGCCTTTTAATCATTTGATTAATAAGCAATATCACCCCAAATGGAGACATTTCCCGAACACATTAGTTAACCTTGAGGCAGCTGGTTGCTTATCTACTAACAGGTTACACATCAAAGTACTCAAAGCCCTCAGTATTTTTTTATATAATGTTTATGTGATGTCAAATCTCCCCCACACATTAAATGTAGGGATGGGCATTTAAAGCCGAAATACTATTCAATAAGCATTGGCCTCTATTCGACGATTATTCAAATAATCACGGTGTCTAATGTTGGTGTATCTGTGTGTGTTTACATTTTACAGCCATGCTCAGTCTCTGGAAATACCTGTGTAGTAGTGTGAGATTCCGAAATAGAGAAAATCGCTGCTTCTTCTTTTGCTATTTAATGCAGTTAGAATTCTTCTCCTTCTGTTTGCTAATAGGGTTAGCAGACAACTTAAAGACGCTCTGTAGCCAACGTCAGGCAGGAATTCTGTATTACAACCAGGCACCGGTAAAATGATGAAAAATTGTACTTTTAAAATGAGAAAATATTGGAAGTAACTCTTCGATTTTTACTAAGTGAACGAATATTTGAACATTCGAAAATCATTGCCCATCCCTAGTTAAATGATGGACTATTTTGTGTTATTCTTTGACATACACTTCCAATAGGATTCATTTTAATTTGCAATCATAACAAAGTGCAGGACAAGATACTGATACAGCAAAATATTGTCATTCTGACTCTTGAGATACAGTCATCATAATGTAGGCTCAAATAATGATATTTAACATAAAAAATAATCTAATTTGAATTGCTGCGTTTGTATTCTTCAACCCATTAGATATTGTGTATTGTGTTTTATCACTGCATGATTGTTTTGCAATCGTCTGTCATAGCTGTATCCCTGTGTCGTGATATGATCATAGTTGTAGCTCATGTATCAGGTATCATTGTGTATCATTAGCTTCCCTGTGATTCTCTCCCCTGGTTTTCACATAACTACACATGGAAAAGTTCAAGTGAGAGATCACTTTGCAAGTCACTTTTTTTTTCTGTGTAATTTGCATGATTGTTATTGTAAGCACAAAACAAATGACCTCTCTGTTTCCTTGTCTCGCAGGCATGCTGGTGGTCAATGTTACCTGGCGAAACAAGACATATGTGGGCACCTTGTTGGACTGCACACGGCATGACTGGGCTCCCCCCAGGTAAGAAACATTGCCCTGTTCATTTCTCATGTATTGTAGTACATGTTAGAGAAAGCAGGGGTGAAGAGGATATTTATATATGCAACACTGAACCTGCACTCCCACTCTTTTAATGCTGCTGTTGTTCAAATTGAAGCTATATGCACTGGTTTGCATAGTATCTGCACTTCACTGTCACAGATGGTTGCTGTAAATGTCAAGGTAGAAAAGGATTCATGATTGCTATGAATCATTGATGCGTTCTCTTTACCCAAGCTGCACTTGGTCTCTTAACCTTTTTATATTGTATGTGACATGAATCTGCTGTAGTAGTATCACTTTAAGTATGTATGGCTGGATGCAGCTGTATGCCTGTGTGCTGCTGGATCTTTAACGTATATGTTAGTCTGTATCTCTAGTCTGTGGAGACAGGATCCATCTGCAAAAGGCTGATGCTCCAGAAGGTAGCTGTAAAAATTGAAAGCTGCTCCTACAAGCCAGATTGTCGAGTACAATTATTGGGTTAATAGCTTTTCCTCAACATTGTATAATATTCTCTATCACACAGGCTGTAATTTCTTAGAACAGAGTTCTGTGGGCGGTAGCTTAAGGTGTTAGTAATTTCAGAGTATTTGCCTTTGTTATGTAAAATACCCTGGTTGGGTAAAATACACCTCCAAGCACTTGCTTTGATTTAACACACCGGCACTGTATCTCAATTTAAATATAACTCTGTACTTGAAATGCAAAAAAAAATCAAGATTAAAGCAGCGTTAATGGAAAACAAGGATAGACTGTATCAAACTAATGTATCACAGTATATCACCATAATGTTCAGTAAGTGAAGTTTGCTGGGCTGTATTTGCACCAAGATAGTCTTACAGTTTGCAGCACGACTACATTAGGGGCACAACATGAATAATTCAGAGAGCTTTCAACAAACTGAATATAAACTTGGGCTTGTAATGAGTCTAAATTCCTCTACCACTGTCTGACTGCGGATGTATTCACATCCCCTGCTGTGGCTAAAATTGTTTGGAGAGACTCGTAGAGGAAGCTGTGAGTCATACTAGCCTGCTGTCTCTCATTGTCACAGATTGCTAACCTTCACTGCTGTGGAGAAAGATAATTACATTACTGTTATGGGGAGATAAGGCCAAACTGCTATTTTAAGTATTTGAATGACTGCATGTTTTGATTACAAAGCAGCCAGACTGCTCACTGCTGTCTTTTCTAATGATGTTTATGTGTCCTTGATTTGGAAAGTCATTTTGCTCCGTAAGTACTTACTATGAAGTACTTACTCACTTACGGTGCACAAAATATCAGACTGGTATAGTATGAGGGGACAGAAAACAACAGCGATGCACAAATTCTGATCCTGTCATTCACTGTGGGCTAAGAACTCAAAAGAGCCACAAAATATCATAACTTGCAGAACTGTAGTGACTTAGTGTTGAAGTGCTTTCTTTGTAAAGTATAAACAAACCTCACAAATCAACTTCAGAACAGGTATAGCCAAGTGCAAAAATAATCTTCAAAGTATTTCCGTTGACTTTCTGTTTACTGAAATAATTGTAACAGGGGTGTGCACAGTAGCTGTGACACACATGTTGACATTCTTGATACAAATTTATTTAACAAAGATCATTTTAATATCTTGATGACACACAAGGGAACTCCATGAAACTGTGAATCAGTGTATGTTAAGGTGTGTAAAAGTACTCGGGTAAAACTGGCTTTATTTTGTTTGTATGTTCTTAAGTGTATTAACATCAATTGTACAGATCTGTTGTTGTTTTTCATGAAAGACTGTTGATAGTTGCCAAACAGGCCAATTTTACTCTCAGGGATTTGATGTTGTTGAATAATAAAACAGACAAATACCAGCAGAGTTAATTGTTTGAACTGGCACTGTATTAATCAGCTGTCACAGAAATGTTATTTCAGTCTGAGTCACTCAATATTTGTAATTAGTCAAAACTTAGCTGAAGCCCTGGGTTGTATTGAAATCAATGGAAACATGACATCACCCATTTCTTAAAAAAAATTTTTTCCACCACTGCAGATTTTGTGAATCCCCTACAAGTGATCTCGAGATGAGGAACGGCCGTGGGCGAGGTAAACGAATGAGACCGAATAGCAACACACCTATCAACGAAAACAGCAACTCATCAGACAACAAGGGCGCCACCAACAACAAAACGCGTGCTGCCTCTAACAGTAAGGGCCGGAGGGGAAGCCAGACGCCATCAGAACGTCGCACCCCACCTAACAGCAACACAGAGGATATTAAGGCCAGTCCCTCCTCAGCTGGAAAACGCAAGACCAAACCAGCCTCAGACATGGAACCTAATTCCAGCTCAGAGGATACCAAAGGCAACAAACGAATGAGGACAAACTCCAGTGGAGGGGTAGGACCAACAGGTCTCCCTATCCCTTCTATTAAGACTGAGCCACTTCCGCCTCCCCTAGATCGCACCTGCCCCTCTCCAGTTCTTATTGACTGCCCACACCCTAACTGCAACAAGAAATACAAGCACATCAACGGTCTGAAGTACCACCAAGCACGTGCCCACAATGATGATGACATAAAGTTGGAAATAGATGGAGACAGTGAATATGGAGAGGATTCAACTCTCCACCCTGAGCCAGGAAACTGTAATGGAGCATCAATCTCTCAGAAAGGATGCTTATCCCCAGCACGTTCAGTGACCCCAAAAGGTAGAAACTTTGATGCTCAAAGTCCTTCCCCTTCGCCTGGGAAGTTTGGTTCAAAACAGAGTAAAAAGAAAATCACTGAGACGGATCCAGAAACTGGTGGAACACCAATGGATGGATGTGATGATGGTCTGTGCCTCACTGATGAGGCCAGTAATGATGGTATAGATGATAAGAGAGACAAGTCTAAAAAGGGCACAAAAGCAGATAAAATGGCCCAGAAAAATCTGAAGTCGCCAAGGCCCATTGGTGCTGGCTCCACATCATCACAACAGATGTACTCCTTTCCTCCAGGAAACCCAAACACTTCCCCTGGGCTTACCCCAATGATACAAGGAATCCCCAAGAGTCCCCAAATGAAAGGCACACAACCTAAACCCCCTGCCATTGGAGAACCTGCCTCAAGTAGCTCCAAAGACAAGAAGAAGAAGGACAAGAAGAAAAAAGATGGAGTGAAAGAGGCTGACAGCCCCAAGCCTCCGGGAAAGGGAGGAAAACCGGAGGAAGCAAAGCTCCAATACCCTGAACCTTCTGATCAAGGAAAGGTGGAAGGACTGCTGAATGGTTCATCAGACCCTCATCAAAGTCGCTTGGCCAGTATGAAAGCTGAAGCTGACAAGATTTACAGCTTTTCTGACAATGCCCCCAGCCCATCCATTGGTGTAGCCAGTCGGATAGATGGTAGTGGAATGCCCCAGCCTCTCACACCAATACATGGGGCGAACCAGAATGGTGCAGACAACTCATCGGTCAAAACAAATAGTCCAGCATATTCAGATATTTCAGACGCTGGAGAGGATGGTGAAGGGAAAGTAGACGGTGTCAAAGTCAGGACAGAGGACCAAGCCATTAGGGAAAGTGTCAAAAAAACACTCTTTCCAAACCAGCCACCCAGCAAGGAGTCCCCATACTATCCTGGCTATGAGACGTATTACTCGCCCAATTACGTCAACCCCAGTCCCAGTGGGCCCAATCCAGGCATACCAGGGGCAGAGGGTCAGGTGAAAATCAAAAAGGATGAGGACCAGGAACAAGTTGAGGAAAAAGTCAAGGTCGAGGTTCATGAAGACCGCAAACCTGATGGAGTTGCTCCTGGCCAGCAGCAACAGCAACAGCAACAACAACAACAACAACAACAACAACAACAACAACAGCAGCAGCAGCAGCAGCAGCAGCAGCAGCAGCCCTCAGTCATCCAACAGCGATCCAACATGTACATGCAACCTCTTTACTACAACCAGTATGCCTATGTCCCTCCATACGCATACCATCCTGATCAAGCCTACCATAACCACTTAATGAACACCAACCCAGCCTACCGGCAACAGTACGAGGAACGGCAGCGACAGATGGCTGAGCAGCATCGGGCTGCTGAAAAGAAGTCAGATGTAGCCATAAAAGAACGAGAAGCCTCCATGAAGGAGGAGTGGAAACAGAAGAGCCCGATGCCACCAAGCCTTTCCAAACCCTCAAGTCAGTCAGACCTTGGAAAGACGCCTCAGCCCCCAGGCAAATCGCGAGATTCGCCCTCTGAGCCCTCCCCCAAATCCATTGGAAGCCTAAAGGGGGAGGACCCAAAGTCCCAGCAAGCTGAGGGGCTAAAGATGAAGCTGACTGAAGGGGGCCACCATGGAAAGGAGGACCCCAAGCAAGCACTAGAGTCCAGAGGTCAGGCAGGGATGGAACAGGCCATGTGGTATAGACAGGTAGGTACCAAACTAGTACACAAGCGTCAGAATAAATGCTTTCAAAAATGTCGTTCAAATATGCAAATGACTTGGGCTGACTTTCACCTTTTTTTCCCACCTGCAGCAGTACCCTGAGAGCCAGAAGCCCCAAGCAGAGGATGAACACCAGCAACAACAACCTCGATGGAAAGATGAAAGGGACCGAGAACGAGAACGGGATCGTAAATTAAAGGATGACAGGCCCAGGCCCAAGGACAGTCAAAGTGGGCCAAAGGAGGACGGCAAAGAGGGTGGTGATCCCAGGATCAGTTCTGAGGATCACAGGGCCATGAACAAAGACTCTCGTTCTAACCCTCACATGCAGTTCTCATCACCACTAGCACAGCACCAAGGCTACATGCCCTACATGCATAGTTACCCCTATGGACAAGGGTATGACCCCAACCACCCTGGATACAGGAGCATGCCTTCGGTAATGATGCAGAACTACCCAGGTACGACATTAAAATAACTCTAAATACATGCAAATGTGAAGAGGATTTCAATACTCTCCTAATGAAATAACACGCAGCATGAAAAATAGCCTACAGCCTTTTCAAATCTGACTGTTGCTGGGATGTGCGGGAGCTATTCAGTCATCTAGTACTCTTTAAACTAACAAGTTAAACACTTCATTTAGTGCAAGTCAGTGTTAATGGTTTCTTTTGGTACGATGCATGCTAGACTAAAATGAGTAATGATAAATATTTATCAAGCTGTTGACCCTACCCCTTATTCAGGAGTGCAAAATGGCTATGTAATAAGACGAGCAAGGCAGCACAGCAGTCTCAGATTATCTATCAAGACTAGCTGTACTAGACTCAGCGGGACATCAGAGTGCTTTGTGCCAGTTGTATTCAGAACTCAGTGAATTTCATGCAGAACAGCTTGAATGTAATTTTCAGCGATGTTGTTGTTGTTTGCTAGAAATTGCAGTAATGATTGAAAAATAAGAGCAGCAGGAAATGTGGATAATTTTTGTTGGAAGGCAAAGCACAGCATGGCAGTAATAAGCAAGTTAGATAGGTCAGGTCAATTATGGATCAATTTTACATAACGTCTTCACTGTGCTCCTGAAAAGGATCAGGAAATGAGTCATACTCCTATGCTCTCAAACTTCTGGGTAGGGTTTAAGGATGTAAATTATATTTTAAGTATTTTCCGTGATCGATCTTTTGAAATGTTAACGATCAATTATCGATTAATCATTAAAAAAACGTAAACATTTCCATGTCAAAAACAATGCCAAATGCTTTTATTTTCCCTGAATCACATTTTCCTTCACAACACAATGTATATAACTGATAATATTGAATATGTACGGATCGTATTGAGGTGTTCAAAATGTCAAACACTCTGAATATCAATGTGCGGAGCAGGCTCATGATCTCTGCAGACATACAGTCATATAAAGTGAAGGCTCGGACTTCAACAAGAGAACTGAACAGAAACATATTTTAGACTCTCAGTGCCCAGTTTTCTGTCTACTCGTTCTTATTGAAAAAAATTAGCATATGAACACGGTCAAGTGTCAGCCGGGAGAGCAACCGGTTCATAATCAGTCCACAGGTGAAAAAAAGCGCTCGTGGAGACCTGTCACTCAGCTGCAGCCCCCAGCTGAGCATCTCCGCTGTGCACAACACCTGTAGTCAGCTGATTCACATCCAAACATGCTTTAAACTTAGAACACCTCCCTGATAGCAGAACAGAAAATTTGAGACCACATGATGTTTGTTCCACGTGATATAAAATCCAAACAAAAAATGTGTTTGAGTAAGTTCTTAACAATCAGTTAATCGATACTCAATTCATTTTTGACATCCCTACTAGGGTTATTATATCAGAACTTGAAACATTGATGCAATCACAGTAAAAATCAAACAATATAATATTCCTATATATTAATAACATCTGAATTTTCTGTTTCACTGCTTTGTTTTCAATAGCAGTGCTCGCTCTCTTTGCTTTATCTCTATGTAACTCTACCACTGCTGCTCTCTCTCTTTCACTCACAGCAGCTCTGGGTTGAAATATGACTGCATATCTGTCTTTTTCAGGGGCTTTGGTACTTTACAATGCTATCTAATGTAAAAACCAATTAGAGTGTATCGTTTTAGAGCATGTGGTATTGAAAGTTGTTGAAGTATCTACATGTTTGACAACCTTTCTCCTGTGACAGGCTAAATTTGAGTTCCTCCATACGTTTCTGGAGTGTTTGATGAACAGTATGTAAGCTACAGAATATAGTGTACCTGTGAATACATGTAAATAAGGTGCTACAGTTTTTGTCACACCAACATGGCTGATAATTTGCCACAAGCTGGAAATGGAAACACTCTATTTTACAGCTGAGCCTAGTGTGTTCAACCACATATTTAGATTGTGTTTTCATTTTTCTTTCTAAAATGATTCCTTGTACATAAAATATGCCACTACTGGACTTTATGACTCTGAATTCCTGGATATAGCCCTTTTATGGTGTGACATTTTGGCCAGGAGTCAAACTTGACTGCTTGTTAAGCTCTAAAATCAATGATATTCCCTATCCGGCTTGATTGATGTTATCATTAAAGGCGACTAATATGTCATTAGCTGTCACATTTGTATACATTATAAACCTCATTTGAAACAATCCATTTTCTTCTTCACGTGTAGGCTCCTACCTGCCTGGAGGCTATCCCTTTTCTCCGTATGGCAGTAAAATAGCCGGGGGTGAAGAAGGCAATGACAAATCTCGTGTTAGCCCTACTGTCTCCAAAACAGCAACAGACTCCAAAGCTTTGGATATCCTGCATCAGCACGCCAGCCAATACAAGAGCAAATCCCCGACAGTAGGTGACAAGCCACCGCATGACAGGGAGAGGGAGCAGGACAGAGGAGCTGCTGGAGACAGAGATCGAGAAAGGGAGCGCGAGAGGGAAAGAGAAAGAGATGTGGACCGACCACGGTCCTCACCCTCCCAACGCATCATGCCCTCACACCACCACCTGGGATACCCGCTGCTCTCAGGGCAATACGACCTGTCCTACGCTACAGGTAAGTCACTCTTTACTACTACTAGTACTAGCCAGTATCAGTATTAGTACTATTACTGCTATCAGTATTGGAATAACCCTGTTTATTACTGGTCCTACAGATTTCAGAGTTAGCTATAATACATGTAAAACAGATTCAAGCCGGCTACCTAAATTAAATGTGGTCCACGCTGCAGAATACGTAATGTAAAGTAAATGCAGAATATTTAATTATGGCAGAACAGCAATCTAAATTCACAACATAAATAGGCAACATCTCTGATAGACACACACTGGTCATGGGTCTCTCCTCATCAGCTATTGTTACAAGCCACCAAGCAGCAACCCCCTCCCTCTACCCGCCACCACAGAGGTGAGAGCAGTAAGACCTTCTTGGCTGGAGAGAAAGAAAGACAGTAAAACAAAACACAAGCCTACTGAGAGCCATCAGTAACCTGAGAGCTGTGTTAATGCAGGTGGCAGACATTTTGCTCCATATAAACAAGTCCTTAGAAGATATGGAGGTGAAGAGTTATGTGTACTGGCACAGATGTCCTGTGAATATGAAAAAAACCTCTTGTTTCTTTGTCCTTGGTTTATGTGATTCGAAGTGAAAAGAACACCCTGCTCTGCTCTGTCCTTACAGTATTTATGTTGTAGACTTTGAAGCAGCAACCTGTGAGGACAGCAAATCCTGGCCAAACATAGCCTTTTCTCCTCTGCTGCAATCTTGTACAATATGCAGTGCAGCATTTAGCCCCCCAGCTTATCCATTCTAAGTAGGTCCTGTGAGGACAAGTGGATCATGGTGTTGATAATAGAGACATGAAAAGAGCCAGCCAAGACGCTGCAGCAGAGCAGACTGCACTGACATCTAGTGGAGGGCTTTGGAATTACAACACAGCCATTTGAGAAAGAAGTGTAGTTTAATACAACAGCTGTGCAGTAAAATCTGATTTCAGTAAGGTCATGTTTAAATTAATATGGTATGAGAGAAGACACCATTTAATATTTACTGATGATGTAATTCACTTCTTCCAGACAGGTTTACCTAAAACTGCAACCTCATTAACAAAATAATAATAATTTACATTCAGTGGTGGATGGAGCATCTTAATTCTTTGAAATTTCACAAAATACATTCTACATTTAGATTTTTCAGAATAAACTTTTATTGCACCACTATCATGTACCAAAAACTGCAAAAGAAAAGAAGAAATTATAGTTATAGTTTGGGTCGTATTGCCTGTAATGGATAGGATAGCTGAGAGAGACAGGAACAGGGGAATGGAGGGAAGCGAGCAACAAATGGTCGAAGCCAGGAGTTGAGCCAGGGAGCGCTGCTGCGAGGACTACTATTGCCTCTGTACATGGGAATGCACTTACACCGCTGAGCCAATGGCACCACAAAAAACAGCATTTTTTAAGATGGAATCTGTATCATCTTAATGTACAAAATAATAAGTGAACCCTAAACTCTAATAGAATAATCAACATTAAAGTCTATATGAAACAGAGTGCTGTAGGAGTACAAAGTACACTGAAATAGAGAAGTACAAACACCATAGAGCTGATCTTCTGTGCCTCACTTGACTGAGTCTTTTCTTGTCTCTCTCACAGGGAAACCTGACCGTCACACCTCAACCCTGCAAAGATTCATGTGACTGGCTCACATGTGAAGAGAATCTCCCGGGTGTTACCTTTTTAGACATCAGTTGAATGGTGTTTCTATCTATATTTTTAGTTCTTCTGCCCGGAGGCGAGGCAGATTGTCGTTTTTTTTTTTGTTTGTTTGTTTTTTTTTTATCCCTCCCCTCGTAAGTGACCCTAAATCTTCCCAAACCCCGGACTGTAACAGGACTGGTTCAAGGTTCAAAGCCATCACTCTGCCTCAGCATGCAGAGGAAACACCGACCCGCTGGTTATCTAGTCTTTGCACTGTCAACAAATACAATGCAAAAAGAGACTATTGGACTGCCAGAACAGCTTCTTTTCTTGTTCTTTTTTTTGTCTTTTTGACTGCATTGTTTTTTGTCACATGCAGAGAGAAATTGGCCGGGGACATTGGGGAGTCAGGTGGCTGATGGGAAAGGGGAGTCAAACTAAATTAAAGACTGAGAAGAAAAAGTGAATCATATTGAAATGATTTCGACTTTATGTCTTTGGCTTATCGAATGCCGTGAAACAACAGTATATCCTAAACTTGACAAACGTTTGGCTATATTTCTTGAGGAGAGGGAATATGGCAATAGCTGCTTTCTTCAGAGACTTACGGAGCCTGAGACTGAAGGTTTTTTCATTCTCCATCATCATTGCTGATTCCCATCCTCTTTGAACCCTCACTTCTCGTTTCAGGGATGATGTCGTCATGTTTTATTGCGAAGGGACCGCGCACACCTCAATGGAGAATAAACACTATTCATGTTTTCTTTCTCTCGGTAACACTTCATATCATTGTGCTCATCCTTGAATGTGTCTGATGCTGGTGTTAGTCCTGTCTGTCCTCACCACGAGAGGGTCATGTCTGTCTCTGCACTCACTCAAAGGGGGAAGCCACATTAGCAAACGGTCAATCCACGGGGCATTGTCATCACTGTGTCAGGCACCTTGTGAGGGGTTTGGTGTTTCACTGTCAGCTTGGGCTTTTTCACCTGGTTAAACTTTGTTTTACTGTAAAAAAAAATGTGAAACTTCACTTCAAGATCTCCCAGCTGTAATATAGACTTTTAGCCTGTGCAGAAATGTTTATATCTCTCCCAGCAAACAGCTGTTAAAAAACTGCCAGTGTTTGACATTTTGGGGCTTTCACAGCATTAACATTGGGGGCTCAGATCATTCATGCTGCATAGTTAATCAATGTCTCACTCTGCTGCTTCTTTCCAACAGCTTTGGTTGTCTGGCTGCAGATTTGATCTTCATTTAATTTGCTTGACCTAAACTTTGAAACATCACAAGCTATCCTTCACAGCATGCAGTGTGCAACCAGACCTCTGAAGTGCCGACAACATCTCAGATCTTTCTCAGCGATTAAACGGAAACTCACATTTCATAAAAACAAAACGTGAAGCAGTCCGATTTTTGGGAGGTTTTCATTGAAAATTTCTCTCGGTGCTTTGCTTGCTTGTGTGGCTTTACCAAAACACACATTCAACTCGGACAGCTTTGAGCATATTTCATGTCTGTGTTTCAACCAGCTGGCTTTTGGCTCAGTCTGTTCTAAGCCATCAGCTTTGTTTAGTCGCTGCCTGTGCTGTAAGATCAACCACCGGCACATTAAACCTTAAGTGCATGAAGTGACCCAAAAAATCTTTCAGCTGTTGCAAACATGAACCAATCAGATGCATTCAATGATTTCAAGTTAGAAGGAAGGGTGAGCCAACAAACAGCTCGGAGCAAAAGCTAATACAGTTAAATTAGTGAAATGGGACTTTAATGACGTGGACACGGCCGAGGCATGAAAGAAGAGAAGCATGTCGCTTTCTAATTTTTGAGCTCAAACTCGTGGCAACACTGTAAATTAAGTCTTGAAATGTCCTCTCAAAGTGACTGTCAACACAGCCTGTGCTACAAGAAGACCCTCTCTGCTTTAAATTACACTTTGTTATACCTCAGGGCTGTAAGTCAAACTCTCTCCCTATGCTGTTTGCATTGATTTTTGAGGGCTTCTCTTTATAGATGTGAAAGGGTGCAGTTTCTGCTGCGAGCTGGATGTGCTGAAGTGGTTCATTGACATGATAAATTGGCTCAGTCATGCTGGGATACACTAAAGTTTTAAACTGTCTTTAGGTTCTTCAGAGACATTAGAATGAGAGCAGTGTGGACCATGCTGTCATTGAATTCAGTTTGATTGATTTCAGTTTTCAAACACTTTTAATGTTACCATTTTTGTAGTTTTCCTCATTCAACACTGTATGTGTTCGACTCCATGACTCACCAGTTAATCTGTCACCCTGTGAAGTTGGATTAGAGCGGTTTCAGACACTCATGGAACTCTTCATTTCGAGGTTCTTGGACATTCCCAGTAAATACGTTGCCAGTTTGTCGTCCCACAGAAGTTCACAAGATGGTATATGTTTTGATTTTTTGCGCATTTTTAAGAAGAATGGCTAAAATGATTAAGCTGAATGTGGTGGTGTTTGAATTGTACTTAATCTGTAAGGGTAATCTAGGCAGCTGTGATGTTGTCATTAAAGTCAGTGGGTTTTTAGTACCAGCAGACTGCATACAGTACATATAGTTTTTATCAGACAATGGTTGTGACAAGTGCATTTGTTCTCTCTCTCGCTCTGAGAGTAGTAATGTTATCTCAGTAGTAAGCAAAGCCCAGTGAAAATCCTATATACTAAAGTGTATGAAAAGCCAGAAAAAGTCATGTTTGCTATCAACATATTGGAAAGTGCTTGGCTCTTGTATTTTGCAGGACTGTATTTGTTTCATGGTGAAGAGTATATTTATTGGCCAGCAGTTGTCTCAATTGGTGCCTAGTTGAACATTCTTCTGTGAAAACGCAGAGACACTTGCTCGTTTGTCATTTCCTGACCCACCTACTGTCACACAAACGCCCCCCACCTTCCCTGCACCCCTCACCCTCCCAAAAAAAGAGTACCAGTCCCGGTGCTTGCAAGGATGTTTACAATGTCTTCATTTTCTTTCTGTGTGAGAAGATTCAGAACTCTTCACCCTCTCCTTCTCCTCCTCCTCTCTCCCGCCCTTCAGGAGTTTGTGTAAAGTGTACATTACCATGGTTCTTTTTTATACAATACTCTGTAACTTGCCTTTGTAAATTTGGGCTGGAAAAAAATAAATCTTTTTATGAGACTATCTGTCCTGAGAGCTGCTCAATGGTTCGCTCTGTTGAGGTTATTATGGTCTGTTTTAAAATGATTTCAGCTACCGTCATCTCTCCAATATGTCTGTGCAGGTTTTAGCTTCAGAGTCTTCAAACATCAAAGTCTGAGTCACTGAAACAATCAGTTCACTTCACAGAAAACAGTTTCATCATTCATTCAGGGACCTGAAGGTGTGTTACATTCTGAATTTTAACAGTGACAAATTGTACTTCAATTCAAAATGAAACATGGTTGATTCACAACATAATCTGGATGGTTATCTACACAGGACCTCATGTAAACCTTAAATCCCTTATTGCAGAACACAGAAATACTGTCATCATATGTTCTTATATCCTGTCTAATTCCAGAGGGGGCATTTTTCTCCCAAATCTGGTGTAAACACATTGCACATGTTTTTTCTGTCTTGATAAAGGCTGCAAGAGTCTTTTTATTTGAATGTCTCTTAAGTGTGTGAATGACGTCAAACAAGTCACCAGATTGCATAAACTAAGGTTCAAACATTTCTTATGAATTCCTGTGGATTACCTGGGGGAGCTGACTGGATGATGTTGGATTAGATTTAAACTGCACTGTGACATCTGGCCACAGGAGAGCAGTGTCTCTGAAGAGGCCACAGTCCGTCTTCACTGGATCAAATATCACATTTTGTCCTGTTTTGCTGAGAACTAACCCACTGAATCAAACCTTTCAGTGTAACAGAAGGTACATTCTGTTATTTCGTGTGAGGAAACATTTGTGCACCTCTGTGAAGAAGAATAATGTTTTAAAGGTTTCACTTTGAGGCGGTGTGTAGTCCTGGTTTACGTTTCCCTCCTCTGAAAAATGTTGTTTAACATGACTTTACCCTGCAGGGGGATTTATCCTCAGAGGCTGTTCTCATCTTAAAGGGGCAGTGAGGAGTCATCCTGTAAACAAACACGTTATATTTACACTCAGTGCGTCCTTGAGGTCTAACAAATGTCTCCAGTGTATTTTTGTCTTCATAAAACATTCATACAGCAGTTTTCTGGTACATTGCAGCCATTTTACTCCCACCTGTAGATCATCAAATGTTGGTAGAACTGTTTAACTTTGTGTCCTCGTATGTGTGCACAAGTTAAACAAAACGGCTTCATAGTGTTACTTGAGGTCAAAAACTCCACAGGTAACTTCTATCATTTCAAAAGAACATTGTTCATACGATCCAATCATTCAGAGATATGTTTTCATTAATTAAGAGGAAGGAGCCAAGGTCATTTCAAGGAGTTGTGAGTTGTTTGTTGTGCCTGAAGGAAAAGCCTGATCAGTTATTATTCGATGCAGAGTATTTTCATGTGTGGGATGGAACTTAAAGTCTAAAACTCCCATGTAGAGACGTCAAATGTTTTCTGGCACAGCTTCTGAATTGTGATCTTCACTGCTCTTTTCAGCCCTGTAGGCTTTTAAAGCTTTAACATGTCTGATTGGAACATTGGAAACACTGCAGTCAACTCCAGCAATTTATTTGGCTTATTGTGAGCCCTCTTTACTCTAGTAAAGACTGAGCTGTCCCTTTAAAAGATTGAAAGTAAAATGATCTTTAGCTGCAGCCTTAGCAATATGTTCAGCCAGCTGTCAGCTGCTCACTCTCTTAAGTTCATCCCTTTATCTACACAATGATAACACTTTATCTATGTGGGCTGCTGCTGCATCACTTCCATCAGTCAATGGGGATATTTTTAACTGCCCCTAATGCTCCTGAACTGAGAGTCCGCTCTGTGCATTAACATAATGCAACAACAGTGACGGGGAGTGATTACGCTGGGGATGATTTTGTTGAGTGTAAATGTGAAATCTGATTATCCTCCATGCTCTGGGCTCGTCAAAGGAGGGGAGGGGGGGGGCAGGATGAAGAGAGAGAGAGAGAGAGAGAGAGAGAACGAGGTTGACTGGAGGAGAGATTCAGAGGGAAGGAGGGGTTAAGATAGCAAAGTGCTGAGCTGATGGCTTTTCCACACAGCAGCTGGCTGGCATCACGACAGGACGGCCCGAGCACAGGAAGGATACCTCGAGGACGGCTTCTTGTTTCTCCGCTCGCTGTAGGACGTTGAGGGTGACTTCCCGGAGGTGTTCATGGGATGCACTATTTACGCAGCCAGCCCTAAGGCCCTGCCCGCTGACGAGGCCCCAGGCCAGGACAGATACTACCAGCTGCCCCACCACCGCCTCCCTCATGGTAACTGCAGTGAAAGGATAGCAGCCAGCAGAGCCAGGTCAGTGAATGCCACACAGGAAGTACACTGAAGGTCTGGTACACCTGTCTTTACTGACGAGGTGAATCCAGATCAAAGTAATTAACCCTAAGAGAAAGCCCTTATTCTGTCTGAACCAATCACAGCAGAGGGGATAAGGAGCGTACAATGTGTCAAAGAGGGATGTTTGAACTGACCTGATAGTTGGGCCAACTTATTCGGACAATTTCACTCTTTCAATAAGACAAAATGTACAGAAGACATTTTGCTCTCTTACTCTCACAGTTATGACTTCCAATTTAAGTTTATAGTGAAAGTCTCTCAGCTTCTCCATAAAAAGACAGACTAAATATGAACTTACAGCAGAAATGGGAGAGACCTCCACCAAGGCCAAAAGTCAAACCAACTAATTTATATGTAACCATGGGAATTAAGCAGAATGATAATAGCTTGAGTTGTGTCCAGCTGTGGATCAAATGTAAGGGGTTTCTTCTTCTTTTCTGCACCTTTCCACCAGAATTCATGAAAACTGGGCCAGATTTTAGATAATCCTGCTGACAAACAAGTGCTGCAAAAACAGCTTTTGTCCTGAAGTCTGGGAGTTCAGCGATGATCCTGCCATGAGGGAAACAGTTTAAAATACACATGTGGATGTAAAAGTTACAAAAGCTACTCACTGGCATGTTGAAGCTGCTATAATTCTCCTTTGTAGATCGTTATAAAGTCATACTGTAGGTCATTGCATTTGAATATTTTCTTCATCCCCATGTGCTGGAACTTGTCTTCATTGTCCAGCCTTCATCAGCATCAGTCAGTCAATACTCAGTGGTGTAAGTCAGATCTGTTACTCAGGTAAATTCAGCAGTGCAGAAAAAAACCATTGGAACCTATAACTAAAGGTGTGAGGTTCAGAATCTTAACTTAAAGTACAAACATAAAAGTGATGCTGTAGCTGGCAAGAGTAGCAATAACTGATAAGACTTTATGTAGGCTCACAGCTGGAGGTCTTGATTTTCTGTTAATAATCTCAAACATTAAAGTAACTTGTAACTCAGTAAATCATAAATAAAATAGCTGGACTAAAATGTCGGGGTGCACCAATGAATCAGTTGAATATAAGTGTTGGCCAATATTGTCCCTGTAGGAAGACAGTGGCCCATCTGCAAATATGTGCCATACACTCATATTAGCAGCCAATGTTTAACCCATATCTTAAAGCTGGGGTTGGTAGTCAGATTTAGATAGACTTTTTGTTATACCGGTTAAAATGATCTTTATGTCCCGATGGTAATCATTACATAATGTGTTCTTAAAAAAGATCGAAAAAAAGTCGCTATCTACAGCCGGAGTAAACCTGGGAAAACACCAACCAATCCCTGCCATCAGAAGCCAATTTATGAAACCAATCAAATCCCGTCCTGTCGTTCTGCTCGCCTCCTGCGTGTACATTTCCCCGGCGTGCTCTCCCCATCTCCTGCCTCTGCTTCCCCTGACTCTACTGTCCCTCTTGCTTGACCTCAGTCCTGTCCCCTCTGACCCAATGAGGTGCTTTGCTCAGGACTGTAGTCCGGATCAGAGTCTCAAAAGCTCTCACCACGGAGGCTCTGACAAGCATCATAATTAATGACACTGTATTATATTAATTATACCTTTTCTCCTGATATCGTGTCACCAGTACAACAGGATAATGTGAGCAAGTTGTAAGTGCTAACAGCAGCCATGTTTGTTTGTGTTTTTAACTTTTTTCACTATCATACCTCAAAGAACTCCTCTCCCAGCACACCCCATCCCCGGAATTCATGCTCTGCACATCAAATCATCCTCCACCCTCCCAGAACCAAGCTCAGGGCATTGGAGACCGGGCCTTCTGTGCTGCTGCACCACGTCTGTGGAACTCCCTGCCCAGCCACCTCAGGACCCCACAGACCGTGGATTCTTTTAAAAAACACTTAAAGACCTTCCTATTTAAAGCGGCTATTAACTAATTTCAGTACTCTATTTAAAAAAAATTCAAGTGTGTTCCCTTCCTTTTTACTGTGTTCCTATAGCACTTTGAGATTTCTTGAAATGAAAAGTGTGTCCAAAAGGTAGTGGAAGTAAGATATTCTTTATTTTATTTGATCCCCCATTGGGGGAAATTCTTCGTTACAGCAGCTTACAACACGGAACAGGGGAATATAACAATGTACTTACATAGTTAAAAAAATAAAAACAATAATAATAGTGATGAAAAAATAAAACAGAATAAAAGAAGAAGAAGAAGAAGAAGAAGAAGAAGAAGAAGAAGAAGAAGAAGAAGAAGAAGAAGAAGAAGAAGAAGAAGAAGAAGAAGAAGAAGAAGAAGAAGAAGAAGAAGAACGTACTTTATTAATCCCCAGGGGGAAATTCAATTTTTTCACTCGTGTTATTTTTCAGTCATGCTACACGCACAGTTTTTGGAATATACATACAATGCACACACATGCAGTGGACATGCACTTAGGGAGAGATTGAGGAGTCAGAGTGAGGATGCTGCCATCAACCAGCACACCCCAAACAGTTGGGGGTTTGGTGCCTTGCTCAAGGGCACCTCGGCAGTGCCCAGGCAAGTGAACCAGCACCTCTCCAGCCACCAGTTCACTTGCCACAAACTTAGTCAATGCTGGGACTCGAACCGGCGACCCTTCGGTTCCCAAGTCTATGAGCTGAGCTACTGCCGCCCCCAAAATAAAATATGGCAAATATTACACTATTTTCACTTCTATCTGATGAATAGATAGTGATGTAAGTTATTGCACAGATGAAATTGCACCAGGTTATTAAAATAAAAAACATACACAGTATGAGCAAGCGATGTGAATGATTTGTTAGTCGTAAAGTCCCACTTTGTTTCTAATGCAAATACTTTATATGGATATTTTAGCCTGCTAAATATCAGATTAAAATGTATAGCTGGTGTTTAAATATACATAACACTTCAATAAAATAAGTTCTGTAGAGTCAACCAAGCCATAATGTTATTAAGAAAGAAACTACAGATCCCATGTCGTCATTTAGTGTCAATCTCTCACATGTGATCTTTAATGAGCAGTCCTTAGTTTATTTTAAGAGTCCGTGTGAAGTAAATAGGCTGTGTGTAATCTCCTGGCAGCCTGTGTAAACAGCCCACACTGGGCTATAGGTAAGCTCAACCCACCTCACTGAGGAGGACACACTTCTGAGGAGGTCACAGCTCCGTCAGCAGCTCCTCGCCTCAGCTCTGCAGCCTTCAGACGAACAGGAGTTACTTTTTATGGGTTTTTTTCGTGGATAAAGAAAAGTGAAATGATATGACCGGCTGTTACAGAGAAATGCAGCTCACGCAAGACGAGTTTCACGGAGCTACAGGGCGACAACACGGCGGAGAAAATCGCGACAGTCTGTGAGCTACAGGTAGGAGCAGAAACAAGGAGGACTTCCTGTTAGACTTTCAAAATAAGAGCGACAGCGACGAATACTGAGGGTAATCATGTGTAGGACAGACGGATGTAGTTATTCAACTACAGTTATTTTATCAGTAATGTGTACTGATATACTGCTAATAAAACGCTGGCTTATATAGACTGTGAATGCAGAGAACTGTGTCCCTAAATGAATAGATTAAACAGTGTCTCGCCCTGTAATCTTTCAGCTAAGATGATTCTGAATCGACTTAAATTATCAATATATCACCCCTGCAGAGAATGTTCATTTATTGCTTATTCCTTATTTCCATAATCTTCAGCTTTTATTTTAAAGATCAGCGTATAATTTGCCTGTTTTTTTTTAACAAACTCGACTCAATTTCTTCTGAAAGGTGGTGTTTCATCAAAACAGCCAGTGCCATAGAAACATGTGAATTTAAGAAACATAATGTATAAGTAGCCATATAGCTAACCTACTTGTTATCTTGAGTTGAAAATGTGACTTTAATGTGATGATTTTACTTTGTGATAGTAATAAGACATCATTGTTGATCACTTCAGATTTAATCTTATACTGCTTCAGGTTTAGGGTTTGAAACTTTACAGAAGAAACAGTAGACCTACTATATTTTGGTTTAGGACAAAGAGCTTTGAGTTAGTGGGTTTTTAATATAACTAACACATCATTCATTTTGAATTTTCCCAGAACTCGATGCATGAAATCCATTGTATAGCTTATTTCACACTTAACAGTGAAGATACGTTCTACAGTAAAAGGAACATTAAGAGTCTCGTTCCGTCTTCAGGACACAGCTCTTTCATCAAAGGTTGTTTTGAGATGCTTACACAATGGGAAGGTTATTTCAGGAGGTCTCAAGCAGTGCAGAGAGCAGAGTCCAAAGGCTGTGCTCCTGTTGGAGGTTCATACACTGTCTGTGTCTAGATAATGTGCAACAACAAGACAAAAAAATTCCCTCAGAATAAAAGAGAAAGAAAAAGCTCTGAGAAGTATCAGTGTTTATTTCTTCTCTTTTTCACTCACTTTGGATTTATTTATGTCTGTTGAGCACACTCTTGTTTCTTTGAGTTTGAACCCACACACAAACAAAAACGCTCCCTTGTGTGCTGCTCCTAAAACCGCAGACAACTTTAATTTTCTAAAAACCACCTTCAATTTTTTTCAGACAAATTAGACTTTAACTCCTACTCACCCACTGTACACAAAGCAGACCTTGCTGCTAGAAGCTTTGAGCCTGCTGTCTTGCTTTAAATGCTCCTAAAGGAGTGAAGGCTCAGCAATCCTGTACAAAAATGCTTACATGACAAAAATAAGTTTCTTATTAATTACAGCTTCCTATGCAGGTTTATTTGCGGCTGTACTTGGGCGGTTGAAGAAGCCATTTGCTGTTGATCCCCATAACACTCGTGTGAGTGTGAGGAGCTACAAGAAGTTTGAGGCATTGGCTTCACTCTTATAACCCTTAAAACTGATATGACTGACAGCTAACCTCAAAAAAGAACTCGACATTGGATCATGAAAGTGAAATTTAACACCATGTACGTGCAGTGACGAAACTATTTGCGCAGGGCTAAAGAGGCAGCAAGAGTGCAGTGATTCCTCAGCAACATCTCAGTGGCTAACAGCAACCTTAACAAGATTAGTGATTATTGGATTGGAGAATGTCTTGTGACAGCACAAAATGTTTGTCCCCTGAGACATTGAGGACATGAAGGAGGAGAAGAGGCACGTAACAAGTTAGAACAGAGCAGGAATACAGGATGGAGCTAGGCCATGAAGAAGTTCATTTAAAGTAATTGCATATACACGTTCTGCTCTGGTCTGGTGTTAAGGCTGTGTTGTTTACTTGTTATTTTGGAAACAGTCCTGCTGCAGTCTGTCACAATAGGTCGTGTACATTTGTAGTGACTTGAGGAAATGCAGTTTAAGTATGAGAAGGATTTGAAGCATGTTTAGGCAGTGTGTTTGGACTGTTTAAATAAGCCAATTAAAAAAAACTGATCAAAATATCTCTTAATTTAGACAATCAGATATTTATAGCTTCACCTGAAGTTCTTCCAACCTCACTTTTTCCCTTTTCCCTGCCCCTTTTCCCTGCCCACTTGTTGCTGCCATACATACATTACACCCATCTTATTTTCCCAACATTAGCTGCCAATCAAAATCAGAATCTGTTTTTAGTTCCTTCTTTTAACTTAAAACCCATGCATGATTAATCATCAGTCCATGTTTCTGTCCTGCTCCTTCCCTCACCAGAAGATCACTCAGGTTTTCTGACCAGAGTCTACTTGCCCGACTCAAAACAAGATGAGATGATGTCTTTGAATTTGTGTCTCCAACATTTTGGTGCTCTCCTCCCATGCAAATGCGTTCTGATTTTCTACTGCAGCTCAAGCCTCATGTTTTCAAATTGGCTTTTGATTCTGGGCTGTAATTTGCATGGTTGCATTTTTCTGTTTTTTTCTTCATTTCATTGCAGTTATTATTTTTGTTTTTTATTATTATTATTATTATTATTGTGATATTTTTACCCTGTGAAAGGTACGATACACTTTATTTACTTACTCATTTACTTACTGTGGTGTGACAGTCTACATGGCTGTGAAAAGACCTGATCCTTTATACCCTCCAACCTTAGAAAACTGCCCTGGGCTGCCTGAGCTCAAAGAAGCCTGTATAACCCCAAGTTCACTAACTGGTTACTGGCTTGCAGTAATTCATCTATAATGTCTTTCACGCACAAAAAAAGATGCATTACATGGTTATTTAGGAGGAAAAGAGACTATTCAGGTTCAGACCAGACCAAGGTGTACTCAATGCTCTATGAGTAAATACTACACTTATGTTCTATGACTATCCATTTTTATCTTTGATGTGTTATTTAAGGAATTCTCTGCTCTTCATCAACCTAACCATTAAAGGTGACATATTATGCTAATTTTCATCAAAGTACATTGGTCTAAGAGGTCCCCAAAACATGTCTTCAAAGTTTATTGCTCAAAAAACACTTTGAAATCAGATTTTGGCATGCCTGTAAACCCCTCTTTTTCAGCCCTGCTCAGAACAGGCTGTTTTCTGTGTCTGTGCCTTGAAATGAGAATGATCTCTCTGACCACGCCCCCTCAGGAAGTGGATGTGGCCTCAGCTAATGTTTACATGTTGCATGCACAGACCCGCATTACTTCAACCCTCTGAATTTGATCTAGAATCTGATCCTGATGGAGAGGCGCCTGCAGCAGGACCTTTCTGAAGGATTGGTCACAGATTTTGTGTTTCGCGTTGTTTTATTTGTCAGTATGTCGACGTGTGTCTTGGTACAAAGCTACGAACATGTAGCTATGTGGCTATGCTAACTAGCGCTAGCACTTTTCCATGAAAAATAAAAATGATCCACTAGATCTTCAAATCTGCAGATGTGGGGAGTAAAACCGACCTTTGTGTTTATTAAGACAGCCTACAACTAGCATGCCTCCCTCCTAAGCTCCTTGTTAGCACACACGTGTGTGCAGGGAATGAAAAACGGAGGCGGAGTTGAGTTGTATTTTATACAGTCTATGGGATGAACAAGCTCCGAGCTCTGACTTCCATTATAGACCGGATGGCGTTATGACGTATGAAAAGCACAGAAAACTGAAATGGCTCGTTTCAGCCGTAGACTGTGTAAAATATGGACGTAGTATCCGTGACGTCACCCATCAGTTCCTAAGAGCTGTTTTGAAGCCAATCGACGGCGGCAGCCATATTGGAAATGCGGAACTCAACCAGGCAGAGTGCGACGTGAGCCTCCTAGCCAACAGTTGTGTGTTCCTGACCGGGAGTCAAGTCAGTCATGTCCTTATTTGGGCAAAAACTCATAATCTTAATATCTTCTGAACCGTCACGTTAGAAAAAAATTCACCCCCGTACAGTGTGTGCCATTAGAGAGATTAGCTTCGTAGGGCCAAGCTGTTTTTTGAACCAGGCTGTAAACATGTTTATTAATGCTGCAAGGATCGTCTTTTTCCCATTCATTTCTATGTGGTTTCCGGTGTTTCTGCAGCCAGCCCCAATGTATTGCAGTTTAAAAGACTTCCGCATGGGCTTCATCGTTTGAGACCGGAGGTTGCTGCTTGGTTTCAGCACACAGTTACAGAAAGGTGGAGAAATCAGAACAGGGGCAGCATGGATTTTTTTCATTTTTGGGGGGGGGTTGTAGACATGCCAGGGACACATATTTCAGGTAGAGAACCATTAAAAAGTCGATTTTGCATGATATGTCACCTTTAAGTACTGTGACTACAGTCACTTATACTTTTAATACTCTGGTTTACTTTTCAAGGCTGTATTGAGGCATTGGAATTAAACTGAGGCTTATTAAAAACTCTCACTGAAAGTTCCAGACATTCAATCCAACTAAATAATTGTTGTGGATGAACCAATATGCAACTGATGTGTCCTTTGACTTACACAGTCTTTGTGTACAGGGGTCTTGGGTTAGATATCGTACAGACCATCATTTCAAAACAGTGCTTACATAGATCATAAAAACAATGTTGGCTCTAAAAGTTTGATTAAATTTTGCAGAATTTCCCAGTACTGGTGTTTGACAAAGGAGATGAAAATGATAGCCTCTCTACTGACAGAGCTGAAGTAACAAATAACTTTCAGATCATGATGTGAAGTTTCGTAACTGCTGTGGTATCAAGTAGGATTGTCCATATATTGCAGGAGGGAGCATTGTATTTTCATTGTTTCATGGTTCATTTACTTCAGGAACCTGGCCAACAGGAACAATAAATAACAGTTTAAAGTGCAGACATTAAACTTGCAGAGGAAGACACAGGTTGTGCTGCTGTGGAGGCAATATTTCTTTTTTTATTGCTCATTTCTTTAAATCGAGTTCTTTCAAACCTGCGTTTCCCCTCACAGTCATACAAGGCGAACATTTGTCCCTGAGGTGTTTGTGTCAATGATGTGAGCAGGGCTTCAGTGTGTGCAAACGTTTAGTAAAAAGGTGACCAAAGAGCCATTCAGAGTTGTGTCCCGTCGGACACAGTTGAGACAGTGAGGTGTCAGAAATTCCCAGCTGTCAGTGAAAGGGTCATAAAGAGGTTTTTTTCCCTCCACCTCAACTAAAAATAAAGTGGCAAACTGTCCATGGCCTCATGCAAGCTTCACAGAAGCATTTAACATTAGCACAATGACAGGGACTATAATATTGGAAATCAACCAAAAAGCTGCAGTGGGCTTTTAAAATGTTGATTCCCACTTTATGTAGTGTGTATGGTCTTAAACATTCAAAGTTAATGTTGTACTCTGACAATTTTCAATATCTACATAAGGAATACAGTAATTGGGAATTTTTCAGTAGGACACAGATTAAAAAAAAAAACGCTTCAGTCAGGAATATACTGTCACTGAAGTTGGGGATTACCATAATAAAAAAAAGAAACATATCCCCAACAACTACTGACTCATGAATAATCAAGAAAGTGGTTAAAATTTTCAAACACAGGATCAATTTAAGGTAATTTCCAATTAAAATCTGAACGAATGCACCTTTTTTGTTTCTTGTGGGTGATCTAAAGAAAATACTCCAACCTAACAGCTGTGTAAAGCTACAAGCACCCTCTTTGACCATTGTTTCTAAGTGAGCAGCAACCACAAGGCTCCATTCAGCCTTAAGGCCCTCATCTGGGATCAGGTCCCCTCCTGATTCCTTTAACCTCAGGCTTTAGGTGAATAAACCTTAAAAACCTTCTCCTTATCTCTAACAGTGGGCTTCACCCCTCATTCAACCCTGTGTGATCACAGATAACCAGTCAGATGCACTGTAAAATCTCTCGAACCAGGAAGCCTCTGTTGTTTGAACAGGTCAGTGGCTGACGTGAGGCTTCTGGCCAATTAGAGATAATGGAAACTGCATGCAGGAGCCTATTTCCATCAGCACCTGTAATTATAGGTCGGCAGGTGGTAACGACTTCCTCTCTCCCAGAGGAAGATACGGAATGGGGCAGCTGGGTGTTTGTGTGCTTATGTGAGAAAGGAAGAGAGGCAGATGATAAGCAGATGAGAGGAAAACACACAACAGATTCTGTTTCAATTAAAGTGATTTTACATTTTGTGAATCTATTTCCATTTGTGTGTTGTAAAGTAGAAAACTAAAAGCAAGGATTTAAAGTGTCATGGTGCGGATTTTGGTATATCTTCAATAATGAAGAAGCTATTAGTAATAATTGGCAAACTGCGTGGAAAATATAATCTATGCGTTGTAATTTAGAGTGTATGAATAAAAAAGTTAGCTAACATAGAAGTTGTAACAGCTAGCTAACAGAGAAATGACCAAAGTTGTGTACTTAATGTATAGGAATATGATAGAAAGTGTTAGCTATGTGTGAAAGTATTACATATAAGACGTTGACAGTAATAGAAAAACAGTTATTTTAAAGGATGAACAGCTGGTTACATATAATAGATAAAAATCAACGTAGCCAGCTGCATTTTAATAATGGACAAACATTTAAAATAATTTTAAAAAGAGGACAATTCAGCTAAAAGAAGTGGAGATAGTTGAAATAGCTAGTTAGCTACAAAAATCAGATCTACAGTTGATGTAAATGAAAATATTGGATGAACAGCTTGACTCATTAGCTTAATGTACAGGTCATGTACAGTTAAAATAGATAAAGCTAAAAGTAGTGGATTACTACTTAAATATTTGGATAAAGGTAAAAGGATAAAACAAGTGAAACAGCTGCTTAGCTAACAGTGAGGCATAAAAGATAACTTATCTGAAATACTTGAAAAGCAATAGAATAGTTGATAATCTAAGAGTGATGATGAACAGCTGGCAAAACTGAAAGTAATAGCTTAGCAGCAGATATAGCCAGTTAGCTATTAGAAAAGAAAGAAAAGTTAGCCCTAACAGTAAGTCAAAATAAAAAGTAGTAGGCTACGTGGACAATTTAAGAAGGTAGTTAGCCTTAAACAAAGATAAAAGTAATAGAACATAGTGGAAAAAACATTAAGTAAAACGTTACATAGCTAGCTAAAAGCTAATATTTAAAGAAATGACAAACTATTGACTTAATAACCTCAAATTAATATTAAAACAGGACAAACAGCAGTCATTGCAGTTCAACATAATGGGTTAAAATAAAAGATGATAATTAATGTGTACAACAAATTCAAACTGGAAATTGAGCTCTGGGAAACCAACCGAAAATATCTACTGATAAAAGACGTCCAGTGGAAAATCCATTCAGTAACACATAACACAACAGGTGGTGTTGGTTGAGTGTTACCCTCTCATCCTATAAGACTTTGAAGGATCTCAGACAAAGTAAAGTTGCATGTGTTTTTCCATATTAATTATTTAATCGTAGCTGGAGATTGCAGGTTACATGAAGCCATTTACTGCCATAAGTTTCAAACTGTAGGCACAATAACCTCAACACTGACTTGAGCTGTATTATCCATGACAGTAAACACAAAGTGTGATTTGTTTCCTCTGTGTAACCCTTAGTGAGCCTGAACTTTCACATTAGTGTGTGCTGTGCTCTAATTGTTTTAACAGGTTGAAGTTTAAGTCTTTGTTTGTTTGGGGGGATTCATGGGCATATCCTTGGTTTCTTCTTCTTCGTTTAGTGTTCATTTAAGTGACTTTCAAGAGTCATTTGGTGCTTCAAAGCTTCAAAGTGCAATGTGTATTTCAGCTCGCAGCAGTTCATCAGGTCAGCCATCTGTATGACCTCCAAGGTGCTTTATTTCTTTCCAGACATCTGGCTGAGAGCAGACACTGACCCCATTTACACAAGCTCAAGTACACTTTGCTGAGTATAACATTTTAATGTAGTGTAAACCAGCAGAATCAGACTTTGAATGTTGCATCATCACCGTGTTGATTTTGGAGATAGAGTCTGTTTGTCCTGTAAACTTTTTAAGAGGAACACTGTGTTTGGAGCCAAACGTGGACATAAAAACAAACAGGATTTTTTTTCACCAGCGTACATGACGGTCCAGCAGAGAGGTGCCTGCTGTTAACACACAGCTCTGTGTTTGTGTGTTTAGGGCCAGGAGCATGACTGAGCAGCAGGAGCATAGCGAAGAGACAGGCCTGATCTCAACACAGGACCTGGAGCCGTCCAAGGAGGACGACACACACGGCCAATTCAGGCATGTCTAACCCTCTCTCTCTCTCACAGACACACACACACACATACACACACATACTGTTCTGCAGCACTTGCTCTCATTGCATGCCCTTTTTTTCCCTCCACGCACCATCTGTATCCTGTGCATGGTCATGGGTTATAGCCCTGGGAGATTTATTTTTACAGCGCTTATTTTGTGCTTTTATTTCAGCCACATTTGATGTCAGACAATGGTCAAACACATGCACACACACACACATGCACACAAAGATACCACAAACAGATTTACAAAAGGATTTTCCCCCCACACACACATGCACGCACACACACACACACACACACACACACACACACACACACACGCACACAGGGGAAGAGATATATGTTTTTGAAGCATATCAATAACTCTATTTTCATAAGTAATTAAATGTTTTAATCCTTGTTTATGGATGTTTTATGCACATATACAAGCACAATGTCTGTGTGTATACATACAAGGCTGTGGTGTGTGTGTGTGTGGACACATTGTGTGTATTTGTGTGTTATATAAGGATTCAAGGCAGGAGCAGTGTAATCCTGGGGAATCTGTTCTGAGATGGGATTTAGCACTGAAGCATTGCATGTGTTAGGAGAGTGGGTGAATGGGAGGGACTAAAGCGCTTCAGACATATGTCACTCTTGAACTTGCAGCAGAGAAAGCAATGTGTTTATCTTTTGTTCTCTAACAGAACCACCCCCGCCTTTTTTTTTAAGGCAAAACATGGACACAACAGAGTAAACAATGGGATCACAACACAATATCACAAATGAGAGAGGAATCGGTTTCAGGAAATCAACAGATGCAAAATGTTATTGAAGAAAAGATAAAAGAATAAATAAAATACTTGTGATCCCTTCAGTAATTTAGCACTTCCAAATCCCTCGGATATAGTCCTGTTGGATGCAGTATTTCAGGTTGTAAGTACTTATTCATTTAAGTGTATGTCCTGTAAAATCCAGAATGTATACAGCCTAAAGACCAGTTAGAAAGTGAAAGTGCAGTTTCTGATTAACTGTATAGCTATTTCAAGGGTTCAATCTGTTTTAACCAGTTGGAGTTTGAAACCCTATCACTACTGCCACAGTAGTTAAGTTCAGCCAACAGTAACTGCTTGTTTTGATGTTCACACCCATGGTCATGTCTCCAAGACTCATGCCACCCACCCTCACTGGTCTTAAAGTATAGAGTCTTTTCAATCAGACCAGCACTCCATAAGGTTTATTTACTTACACCTATACCATCATTTTCTATAAACGCATAGTTATGACTTAATAAGGGATCAAAGCTGTTAAACAGTGGTACAGCTGGACTTGTCCGGACTGGTGGTCATTTCTTTCTGTGCTACTTCAGGGTAAAACACTGTAACTCAATAAAATTACAGCTGTTTCCATAAAGATTGGAAGATTATGGAAGATTAATTAGGTCCAGTCCAAAAAAGTTGAAGTTTTCATGCCACACTTCCACTTAAAGTTCTCTCTGGTTAAAAGCTACATTCGGGTATTGCATTTTCAATATGCTATATGTCTGTGTTCATTGCTGTTTCAGATGCACAAAGCCCCAAAATGTGACTGAAAAATCCTTGGATACTACTTTAAAATCATAACACTTTTATTAAATCTGTAAAGGGGTTATCGTTTAACTTGTGTATTTAGAATAAGGCTGAAATGTAGCCTCTCATTTAATGTGTCATCTGGCTGAACAAATAAAGTATCAACCAAAGAATGATCTATCTTTTTCCCCGGTGAAAACTGTTATCTCTGAAATAGATACTTTGATTTGAAACTCTAGAGTCAGTTTAAGATCTCCTCTACTCCTCTCATCAGTCCCTTCCTTCTAAAGTGAGTCCATCTCCTCCTGCCAGCGCTCTCAGTCCCAATTTCTCCTCCTGCAGCTAAATTATTGAGCGGGAGTCCACTGCTACACCGGCCCACCGATGGGAGGTGTTCGCTTTCTAATTTAGGATTCAATTTAGGATTCTTTGAGCTCGTAATTAGTTTCACTATTCAGCCTCATAGCCAAGGGCACTGAGATACACTGAGAAAGGCGCATGCGTCTCACACACATACACACATACACACACACACACACACACACTAACAAGCACACACTCTATGCAGAAGGAAACATTTTGCTTTGCTGACATGGTGAAAGCTGATACACAGGTTTAGTTTCATTTCTAAACCAAAGCTTCTGAAGTGACTTCTGAAGAGAGTAAAGACTGTTCTCTGACTTGGTGAGGGTTTTTGGGTAATTACATCTTATTATACCTCAGGTGCAGGAGATACATAATGGTAAAGTCCACAGAGCCTCCTGGTATCTGAAAAACAAACCTATTTGGCTGCTGTAGCTGTTTGAAGACATTGCAAGGTCTTCCTCAATGACCCTAAGGTTTTGAGAGAGCAGTTATTCCTCCTGTGGATTTATTTAATATCCTCTAAAGATGTCCTGAATAAACCCCAACAGTCCTTTTGATGTGCTATGTCTTTCAGAACTGTCCATCATCTTCCCACATCCTCCCAGCACGACCTTGTTTACACCCTTTATAGAAGATGTGTTACCTTGCTCACCACATTAAGAGCTAGGAATGAGAATAGCTTCGAGCAGTGTTCTTCTAACACTCACCTGGAGGTAGCAGCAGTATTGATTAAGACCTGGATCTTGTGTAAAAGACAGAGACAGATGGAGAGCGAGAGCGAGGACCATAGAGCCGGTCGGTCCCCACAGAGACGTCTGTGTTTTTAATAATCACTCTCTTCTCTCCACCTGGGAGTGGAGAGCCACTGTGGAGGATATTTATAGTCAGCTACCAGCAGGCAGAGCAGCACACATGCACCGTTGTTCATAACATGGTCACAAGATAAAGGGATGGCTTTTCTTTACGAGGGTGATTTTATCGAGGAACACCATGAATTTGCTCATGTAGAACAAGCTATAATCAATTATTGATTGTCAGGAATGTTAATGTGGTAGTCCTTGATTCCTACTTCCTGATTTCTGCTGTTATCAAGTTTGATTATGGATTGCTTATAATATATCCTGTTTTCAGAATACCTTAATTACTAGTACTGCTAGTTTTTGGACTGGTCCTATCTATACACTTGTGTATAGTATACATTCCTTTTTTTTAATGTATATTTTGGGGCATTTTTGCCTGTATTTATAGGACAGCTGAAGTGAGACAGGAAATGTGGGGAGCAATGAGTGGGTGTAGACATGCAGCAAATGGTCAAAGCCGGGAGTCGAACCAGCAGTCAGAGCCGAACTATCCTCGGGCAAGACACTTAACCCCAAATTGCTCCCCGTGGCAAAGCCTGCAATGTGTGAATGTGTGTGAATGAGGTCTGCTAACACTGATGGGCACTTTACATGTCATCCCCTGCCATCAGTGTATAATAATATGAATATGGCTTGAATGGCTGAATGTGGCATGTAGGGTAAAAGCGCCTTGAGTGGCCAGAGGAGTAGAAAAGCGTTACTTAAGTACAGTCCTCTCTTTATTAGTCATGGTAAAGCACTCATGTATGCATCCTTCTGCATGGACATCTTTACAGTTAGAGCATTGAATTCGATGTTTCCTTCGTATTACTGCATTTTAGAAGACAGAAAGTTGCACAGGAGCTATGATCTACTATACTATGCTTGTTTTGGGCCTTGCTAAGTTGTAATACTGTAACATTGATCAAGGATACAAAGATTGTAATTACATGAGAACACTCTTATGGCCTTGTAAATGAAATCTGGCCATGCAGCAAATATCATTTGAAGACTATGTATACTAGATAATTAGGAGCTGATATGTTGTGTATTTACTGTTACTTATGAATTATGCATGCTATAAACAGCCAGTTAATATTGGATATGCCAGCCTAGTGATCAGTACACCAAACCTATGAATAACTATATGCTATGGCAGGTTATTATGTCACATTATGTAATGATTGTTTGGACTCTAGCTTTACTTATTTACTATAAAGGATGTATATTTTCAGTAAATTCCCTTTATGATCTCATAAAACTTTCTAGCAGAAAACTAAAAACATTTAGATATTTCAGTTTTAGCTTCAAACAATAAAGCTTTGTTTGAGGTTTTGGATGGGTGCAGGGTAGATTTGTTGCTGAAGTCTTGTAAAGTAATATGTTACTCAAAACGAGGGAACTGTCTTTTTAAATGATCCAGCAGATCCAGCAGGAGAGTTGGCAGTGCTGTCACAGCTGTACTGCTCTGCTGTAAACAACAGCCGCATCATGCTCACACACACACACACACACACACACACACACACACACACACACACACACACACACACACACACACACACACACAAACACACACACAAACACACACACAAACACACACTCAGCAGGCAGTGATAACATCTGTCAGCCCCTCTGCTGTTTGACATTTGAACTCTGTTGTCTGGATCTCTTGGTCTTTTTCCAGCCTGAGTTTTGATCTCTCACTCTGGATAAAATGAGAAGATGGTAGAGTAACAAAAGATGATCATAAAGATGATTAATTTTGACGTACTTGTTTTTATAAGAGTAGTTTATTTTTATGCTAATTTGTTCTTCTTTGCTTCATATGATTTAAGTTTGACTCTGCTAAATGTAGCGTTGTTGACTTTTCACGATAGCTCAGTAACTATTGCTTGTTGAAGACTCAGATCAGGGTGAATGGTGCACTGGCCAAGTGTCTGCAGAAAGATATGTAGACAGGCAGGTACACCATTCTATCATTGTCTCATTAAAATAATTTGACAGATTTACAACAACTTACAACAGGCCTGTGACAAGTTTCCTGAACCTTGTATTTATTTTGCCACTTGGGAAAAATCTTGTAAGAAATAATAAATAAATACATATATATTACTGAAGTAGGAAAAATATGTTGCAAGATTATAAATCATGGAATAACTTTAAATGTATGATCCAATATGCCCTGATTAGCCTCCTTTATGTACACTTAGAGGTCTGGTCTCTGTATCAAACAAAGAGAGGTTCTCATCAGAGCAGGGACACTGACAGTCCTGCTGCTATAAAGGCAGCTGTTTGTTTCCATGATGGCTCCTTCCCTTATACTAGTAAAGGACAGTGTTTGAGGAGAATACAAATGGGTCTGTTATCCTATAATGTTGTAGAGCCCTGCTGTATCACAGCACAGGCAGGTTTAATGTGTGGATGAACCTCCGGTAGTTATTTATTATCAATGTTTTGTGTGTATTTAACTTTCTCCCTTAAATAACTGATGGAGTTTTACAGACTAGTGCTAAAAGCTTGAAATGCTAATGGTGTTTCAAGCTATCACCAGTTGACTGTCAGCTAAACACAGCACAAGTGCAGCTAGCTATAACAGCGGTGGAACATTTAGCAACGGACTAATTTCGAAAGCACTGGCTGCTTGGTATGAGATAAAAAGTACTTTCCCAAATTAAAATCTTGAAACATAAATGAAAATAAAAGAAACAAATCTGTCATTTGAAAATTAACCAGTAAGCCGATAACATTTGGAGAAAAGTAGTGGATGAAGAAGCCCAATATTTTCCTCTGACAACAAAGTAGAGGTGTAAAGAATCAGAAAATAAAAGAACCCAAAGAAGTCAAAACTTTTTTATTACTCAGGTGAAAGTACTGAGGAACAGCCAACCTGTTGTTATAAATGTACAGGATAGTGTCATCTATTTGTGGTATAAACCTCATAGCCTACATACTTTTTGTAATATATTATTTTTAATTCTTGATTCTTGAGAAAAAAGGATTTGAGGGAAACAACTTCAATCCGTGTGTTTTGGAAATATAAGAGTCTTTTCAACCACTTAATTCCTGCTGGGCTCTGTAAAGCTGAAAAAACAAACTGTACTTCCTTCATTTGATTCCCATGTATCTCGCCCAGTATGAGAAAAAAATATCTCTACAGAATAAAATAATCCATCAGAGTAAACATGAAGTGGCAGTCAAGCTTCTTCCAGAGCGTCTGTTTTATCAGGATCTCCTTGAGCAGAAGTCCTTTTATACCAGCGCTGTGTTATGTTGAGCTCCGCTTGCTGTCAATCATCTACAGTAGCACTCAAGGAAAGATACAGGAAAAAAGAGAAGCTGCTCACGTCTTCCTCCTTTAAACATCTTAACTGAGACAGCAGTTTATTTCGATGACATTTCCCTTAAAGGGCTGATTATACTGTATTTTATCTGCTGGGTGGTTCTGTCTGCATTAAGAATAGATGTAAATATCATGCTGTGACATCTGCTTCACTGCTCTGATTATACCTCCTGAGGCAAGCTTCATGCCAGTGATGTGCACGTGTGTGTGTGTGAGCGAGTGTGTGGTTGTGTTGGTGGGTGGGGGGTCCTTGAATTCTGATTATAAAAGGAACAATGTGGACACTCTCTTGGCATGGTCACTACTTGTGTTTAAACAACTCAATATTTGTCTTTGATTATGTTGTTTTTGAACAGCCTTCGTCTCGCAGCAGTGCTGCACACAATAATGATTAGCTCTTTGAGTGGAGGCTTTGAGCCAGATGTGATTTTCATACAATGTATACAATACACATACATACCATACTCACGCACATGAGCTTAACACTGTTTGTCATGATGCCTTCAGGGCAGAGGAAGGAATTAATCAGCTTTCGAGTGTGCATGAATGAATGTTTTATCAGACGTTTGCATAGCAGTGCATCAGCAAGACTTGCAGACGCAGTAATATTATGTACATTTGGTTATTGAGAGAAGATAAATCACTTGAGTCCTAAGTGTATTTTTGCTTTGATGGCAGGTTTCAGCTGATTGAAGACCTGTCCTATGAAGATGTCAAGAAATGTTACCGTGGCTCGGTGAGTCTCCTTTGACCCTAATCATTTCTGTGTCTGTGATTGGAGCAAGTCTAACCTGTTGTATTAATATTTACCCATAAGGGAACAATGATTCCTGTTCAAACAATAGTTTCCCCGTGATGACAATGTTTGTTTTGTGCCCGACTGACTTGAAAGAATTTCTCTAGCTTTTATTTACAGTACTGACATAAATATTTCAAACTGATCTGCGTCATGAGAATTGAATCCAGGGGCTTAAAAAGAATTTCACTGTAATGAAAAAATAGTGCTGCAATCTGATGCATAAGTTGGTTGGTAAAATTTGAGAATATTTCTCAAGACTTGCAAACAAATCTTCATTTCTAACCTTCAAAAACTGCAATTATTCAGTTTGGGGGAAAATGACCCGACTCAACACTAGACTCATTAATCATGTCAATGCTGATGTGATAATTGACAAGCTCAGATCATCACTGATATATTCACCAGCAAGGACCACGCCACACAAGGATATTAGTTTGAAAATTTATTGAGTTATTTGTGCATCGTGTGGCCCAGCAGAAGGAGGCTCAGGATGGGGGTTCCGTCTCTGCGTTACCCGGCCAGAGCTGATCTTGACCCCAGGCTGTACCTAGAAGTAGATAAGGGCATAGAAGAACCCAGCAGTTGAGTAGAAGGGGTTAAGGACAAAGGGTAATTAAGCAGAGTAAGGTGAGGGAGGGTGGGTTGAAGAATCACAGACAAACGGTTGGAGTAGGCTGGCTATGTTTAAGTAGACTTGCCAGGTGATGGAGGGTGTGGTTTAGGCGTGGTCCTGCTCCCAAATTTAAGTTAACACCATAACTTAATTTATTAGTAATTACTCTGCTATGATGTAGTATTATCTCTAATATAAAAGGAAAGATTCTGCATGATTTAACATGTTTGTTAAGGGTTAACTCTTGTGCTTCGGGTACCAATTTTAATAGATATTTTGTCTGAAGATGAGAAAAATCTTATCCTATTACCATTGCTTTAACACATTTTTTAGTAATTATCATTGGCCATTATGTGATAAATCACAAAACAAACATCTTATTCTCAAATTGAAATGTCGTGAGTAGTAAATGAATGTGGTTAAGCTGTAAAATTGTCCCTCATAAAAATAAAGTCCAGTATTTAGTACTTCAGGAACAGTAGACTTGCTGCAACCCTTGCTAGTCTCCCCCTCAGACATGCTCAGCCTTTAAATTAGTCACACTCAGAGACAGCATCATCCTCAAGTAGTTATGACAAAATGTGGCCAATGAATAAAGTCACGAGCTGAAACAGTTAATACACATTTGACAACCCTCTGCAATTCTGTAGTGTGTTGTTGGCCGTACTCCTGAGGACAAGAGCTGCTCCAGCATGAGCTAATAATAGAGAGACAAAAAACAGAAGAGGCAAACAACAGCAAAATGTGCAGGTACAAGTGGAGGGAAGATAAATGAGATACAGGACAGGACAGGAAAAATGGTAAAGGGAGATAGTGTTGGCAGGGATGTAGAACTTGAGGTTAGCTCAAGCTGATGAAATGAATGAGGCCTCTTGTGTGTTCAGGTTGGGAAATTCAAGATTTTCTCTTAAGTCTAACACTTCAGTCAGGGGGGATTAGAAAGAGAAAAACTGTCATGTAGAAGGAGAGAGAGGGGTATAAGAGAGGAGTTGAGAAGCACCTGTGTGTCTGGGAGTGTGTTTGAGCTCAGAATGATGAAGGGCAGAGTGTGTGTATGTGTGTAAAGTAGGGAGGAGGAGAGGGAGGGTGTTAGCCGAGTGCTGCAAAGTGGAGAGTCACTGGTGGTGTATTCGAGGCAGAGAAAGAGAGCCTTGTAGTTCCTGAGAGAGAGCTCAGTGTCTGTAAACTGAGGCGATGCTGCTGTAACTCTGTGGTAGTGTATGTGTGTGTGTAGGTGTACGCATTAGAACCAGGTGTGTATTCGTAGACTAGAGGTACTCCTTCTTTTACTGACTGGCGACAGGGGAACAGTGTGTGTCTTGCAGCAGCTTGCTCCAGGCCTTGGATGTGCGCGAGTGTGTGTGTGTTTACGGTGCCAACGTGCTGAGCCTGGTGCAGAGCTCGCGTCCTCTGAGGGAGAGGGTGGTGTCTGCGGCGAGCGGAGCCGGGGTGGCCACTGGTGGTGGTGGTGGTGGCGGAGTGGGCGGTGGTGCCGGTGCTGCTGGTGCCTTGCAGACAGGCCGGTCCGCCAAGGAGCTGCTCATGACTCTGCCCTGTCCCTCTGCACAGACTGTCAGCAAGTACAACTCGCAGTACCACAAACTGTTCCAGTGCGTGCCCAAAGATGAGATCCTGATGAAAGGTACAGTGCTTTTTAACAAGAGGAAGACTTAAAGACTGCGTTTGTGCTGCAACTGTTTTATTTATTTATGATTTGATTGTATTGATCATATCTGCCTGTTATGCTTTTGTATTTGTCTCAATTATCCTAATCTGCTGTCTAATTTGAGCATGCTCCACTTTGGTCTACTTGTTAATTTACAGTAACAGCATGAGACTCATGCTGGCATTGTATTAAAAAGAACATTTAAGACTACAAATGTGCTTAGAGGTTAAGCTGTTAATCCATTCATTCATTAATTGGCACAAGCTTTGATATATGATAAGTCTGAAAGGCTCCTAATGAAAACAATAATGGAAAACAAATGCACAGCTCCCATTCTAAGATTTTCAATTACAGAGATTTGCTGCTGTCCTGTTTCTTGTCCTGTAAAAATACAGCGCACCCTACAGTATTGTGTCATTAGGTTGGCAAAGCAAGATATTTAAGACGTCACTTTTAACTCTGCAAAGTCATGGCCAATAAAACCATTTATTTATCCAATAAATCTGAATCAAGAACTTTTCTTTCTCAGAAATTGAATTAATAATGAATCATTTGTTTAGGTTAGTTTGTCATCATTTTCAGTATCTGTGTATTGAGTATATCTAATAAGTATATCTAGAAGGTACAGGTAGCTGTTTTATGCTGGGGCTACATCTTTAACGTTAAAATCTGACCCTTCATACCATAAGCCGTACAGAACAAATGTTTTTAAGAAGAGTCCTGTAAATAGTATTTTCAACCTCCTCTTCATTTCAAGTCACTTCTCTGGCTCTGTGTCCACTTTTGTCTCGTCCTGCTTCGGTTCCTCCGTCTGGTTAAACTCACAGTATCAGCTTCTCTGTTTGCACAGTTTCACAGGGTGTACTATACATTTTGTCCCTCTGTGCAAACTATAAAGAGCAATGATGTGTAACTAAAAGAACAATGACAAGTATTTTCACCAACAACAAAACAACAGAGTCAGCAGGAAGAGTTTAGAAAAGTTCTTTTAGTGTTCCTTTGTGTGATTTACAGTTAAGTTTAAAAAGTAACAGATATTCTTCTTCTTCTTTGTTCTTTGCTTCTCTCATGTTCAGTGTACTCCTGTGCTCTGCTCAGAGATATCCTTCTACAAGGTCGACTCTACATTTCCAGAAACTGGCTGTGTTTCTATGCAAACCTTTTCGGTAAAGACATAAAGGTATGAATGCTGACAGACAGCTTTACAAATGTTAACTGACTGTCACAATAAAGGGAGCCGCTTGACTTCCATTTACAATGTGACCAGCTGGTTGGACAACTTGACAAATTACTCCACTGTGAGTCCGTCAAAATTATAGACTGATTTCGGAGTCACAGGTTAATTTTCACACGCAGAAAATGTCTTTAATCACATGTTTGCATCGTGAAACTATGTACCAAGAGCAGGTGCTGAACCCTTAACCTTAAACAGTTATGCGACTTTCTCTTTGATGCTGTGCATTGTTCCTTTTCCTTCATTTCCCTGAAACCAAACCTCTCTCGATATCTGAGTGACAATAAGCTACTTATTCAGACTGCATTCTTCACATTCTGACTGAAATGAGACACGTTTCATGTCCACCGGTTCTATCCACCAGCTTTTCCAGTGTGCGTTTTAATGTCTGACACATTAATGTTGTTATCTCACCTATAACGTATCACCTGGCTCTTAAATATGCCTCCCTCATCCTCCTCTAATGTTATTTTTGTGCCTTTTTTCTGTCTCTGTAGGTGGCTATCCCTGTTGTTTCTGTGAGGCTGGTGAAGAAGCACAAAACAGCGGGACTCGTGCCCAATGGCTTGGCTATCACCACAGACACTGGCCAGAAGGTAACCACTTCCATCACAGTCTCTTTGAATTAAAATACTTATGCTGATTAGCGCAGCGGGGATGTAGTTTCCAGGGGAGGTGTGATGGAAAAAACAACACCATGCTATAGATAGCAGCAGAGTGGAGACCCAGGCTGGTGGAGCGAGAGAGTGAAGGGTTTTTCCGCCATTAGGGAAACGTTCAGAGGGGCTTAACTTTCTGTCACATCAACCTGTCATCAAGTGGGGCTTTCAAAGACATAATGTACTTTCAAGCTTCTGTGCCAGCTCATACAACACATGACTGATGATAATGAACGAGCTAACATTAGCACATGGTGACAATTTTGAAAAGCTGTTAGCATTGTTAAAAGAAATCTAGATAGCACATTAGAGAACACTAAACAGATAAGAGAGTGAAAAAGTGGAGTAGTCATCAGTGTTATTTTGACAACATATTTAAATTTAGTTTTCACCTTAGTCATTTAGTCAGTTGAACTCAGTTTTCATATCAGTGTCCTCTTTCTCATTTTGCATTTGAGTCAGATTTTAGTTGACGTTGTAGTCCTAAAGATTTCAGTGGGAATAAAGACTACCTCACTATGTTTAGTCATCTTGGCTGAAAATGCATTTCTACCATATGCTTCGTCCTTGGCATATAATAAATGATGCCTTGAAATTTTCAGAAAACAAGTCACATTTCAAAAACACACATTCTCTACTTCACCAAAGTCTTAAGAAATCCTAAAACGTATTGTAGAAGGAGTGGGTAGATGTGTATCATAACAGAGCTTGGCTCCCTTAAGCAGGTCAACATCATAGTTGAATTTGTTCTCATACTATTATTGGCAGATTAGCACTAAATACATAATAAAGCTGATAACTATTTACTTTGTAGATATTTTGTTACCAACCAAATTGTTAACCAATTTTTAACCCCCACCAAATGAATGAATAATCAGGGGGTCACTTGAGTATTTCAGATTAATCCTTACAGCCCATTAACATGTTAAGCAGATTGTCAGCAATGTATGAAGTAGTTAAATCACCTCACCTTAAACTGTAAATAGGTCTACATATCAGGAGGTGATAAAAGAAATGTCTCAAGGGATCATTTGTGGAAGGATTTATTCACTGGTGACTAAAAGTGTTTTTTTAAATCCATCCAACAGTAATTAATACTCCATTCTGGACTTTAGCGAACAAATGGACCAATATTACCACCCATAAAGCTGCACTGTTAGCATGGCTGTCTTACCCTGTTAGCAAAATATAGAGTAAAATTTGTTCAAAATGTGGGTTAGTTTTGGGAGAAAAACTTGTTGATTTGCTCCTCAGACATTCATGCACTCTACTAAACACTCATTCATGCACTCTACTAAACACTCATTCATGTACACCACATTAAGCATGTATTGCACTTCCTAAAGTAAATTTAAGTTGCATTTTAACCCTAATATTTAAAAAGAAGAGGAACAGGGCATATTTACAAGAAGAATGCAAAAACAAAAAGCTGAATATCTGTGGACTGTCGTTCTGAGGTCTGTTACGTGTGCACCAGATACTATCTCAGTGTCTGTCGTCACCTTCAAATAGTCACATGCTTCCAATTTCTCTCCCTATTGAAGCATACGTGTAAAGTCAGCTGCTCTGAGCACAACCCAGCCAGGGTAAAATAACTGTTTACATTCTTCTGTTCAAATCAATCCTCCCTTATTTGTATTATTTCAGAATTACACAACTTAATCCCCACCTTTGTCAGAGCGCATGAACACTGTGTCTCATACAGCTCAAGGACAAATATCTTTCACCTCATACATTATGTCTGCAGGATTGTGTAATATGCATTACATAATGCATATTACACACATACATGACTGTGCAGTATGACTGTACTGCTAAACACGACAGAGGCTGGTTCTTCTGTTTATGTGGAACAAAGTTTACAGCTGGTGTCGCCACATTTGTAATTTTTCAGCTCTTTCACAAACATGACCTTCAGGAGAGATAAAGCAGGACTGTTTGTGAATCCGCTTGGACAGAAATAACTGATAAAGAACGCAGACTCAGTAACGAAGTATTTCTAACACTCACAGATACACTTCGTAGGTCTCACTGATATTGATACAGATTGTAAGAATACTTGGTGCAGCTGTCATCAACCTGTTGTTCATATATACAAATGTAACTAGAAGAAAAGTACTCTCTATGCCACTAAAAAATATATTTTTGTATTCTCAATGTGTTTTTTCCAAATCATTCCTGGCAGAAATGTACTCTTATGTCTGTACATGACAACATTTTGTATGATTGCAAATCTAACAACAAACTTTAAGGGCCATAAAGGACTATTTTATGTCCTTGACAGGACAAATCAACCTGTTATATCATCTGTCATGCAACTTAATTTCAGTTATAAATGAAAATCTGTACAATAGAAACCTTTTCAATGTCTGTATGCGTATACATTTGAAATGCCATAGTTTTAAATAAAACTGCATGCTATAATTGTTTTCTTGTGTAATGTAAATTCCAAAGAGTTTCAAAGGACCTTTGTAAACAATATTCTCGGAGGTTATAGTGCAAAAATGAATAACAGCAAGATTTTCTAAATCACTGCTTCTGTTTTTATTTCACCAGTATGTATTTGTATCTCTGCTATCAAGAGACAGTGTGTACGATGTCCTACGCAGGATCTGCACACACCTACAGGTAAGAAGACACATACACATCCATGAATGCAGCTATTCGTGTTGCACTGTTTATGGCACATGTCGGTTAAACATGTGTTTACTTTTTTCCCTCTAGGTCAACGGTAAGAGTCTGAGCTTGAAGCAGTTCATGGAGGAGCCGACCTTATCGTTGGTATGTTATAACAGGTCTTTTATAAACCATCATAAAAATATAAAGATCAAAATGTGTGGGAGTTTAACGTCTGGTGGTTTATAGGCATTAAAACATTTTTAATGACACTGACAACTCTCGCTAACAGCTACTCCTGACCTGAGGGATGGCTTTCCTTCCTACACAGACACGATCAATCGATCATCTGTCAGAGCTGCTACCTGACAGTGAAATATCTCCGTCTCTGCACGATGTTATCAAAGAGCTCTGTGAGGTCACCTTGTGTGTTTGCAGTATACGCTCCTCTGCCACTGAACAGCTTTTATATTAAGGAACAATCAAGTTCTATCAACATGTACGCTCTTGATCACTCTTTAATCTAGACTGAAAGTATTGAACGTATGAAGGGGACTTTCTTCATGGTGCCAAAACACTCTGGCAAGGTTTTCCTCATTTGAAACCCTGAGTATATTAAGATGCGTGAGTTTTTAATCATGTTAACACATCAACAGAACTATCAAGGATACATCTTTGCTAAATAAAGCTTGCATTGTAGTTTGCATAGGCTGTAGTAGTTCAAGTTAATATTCAAGGTTTGGTACCCTAAACTGTTTATAACATATAACTTTTGAATCCATATAAAAACTAACGGCAATTCTTTCCCATCTAATGTATAATGATGAATTCAAAGTTAGTGTGCTGGTTCCTGAGATGTTCAAACTCCTTCAGTCTTGGATCACTTGTGAGTTGCAGTTGTATCAAAGGATGTTCCAAAGCGACTAATTTCCTGTTCATAGAAACACAAATTTAAATTACGACATAGAGAATACTCTAAAGATAAGAAAATACTCAGAAAACAGTCAGATGGAACACAAGTGATTTGACATAGCTACACACCGGGTCACAGAGTTTTTGGGAAAACAATGTCAAATTGGTTTGCAAGGTGTGGCTAAAGTTAGCAAAGCTAGCACCACTGCCCTCCTTGCAGGTTAATGTCTGGAGGCCTGTGCTGGTTACCTATTCCTCAGGTTGTGTGGTTATGTGCCAGTTTAATGAGACACAGCCTACATACATATCTCCATTTTATAGATCAAAATACTGACAAACCACGAGCTATGAAATGCCATCAGTCATCCATGTTTGTTTACATTTGGGTAGTAGAGCATTATAGCATTATGGCGGTAGTGGCAGGCTGCTGCACTACAGCTACATGAGACCAGCATGAGACCTATATAAATAAAAGTAATTTGTTCGACCGCCTAGCAACTGTGGTGACAACATTTCATCGTTAAGTTGTCTAAACGTTCACATTTCAAGTTGTATTACCGTCTTTACAGCGTATTCTCCTCTCCTCTGTGCCACAGGACGAGTTTCCGGCTGCAGATGAGTTTCCAGCAGTTGCTGAATTCCCATCAGTGTTGAAGTGGAGAAGGAAACCCTCAGTGGTGTCTGTCTCCTCCTCCCTTCCTGACCTGCTGGGTAACTCGACCAGCAGCCTGAGCCCAGCTGACGTACCCTTCAAATCAGAGCAACTGCTGGAAGGTGATAAAAGTGTCCAAACACTGACCATGTTCTGTTATTGTGTGGATGTAAAGTCCAGGGCCATATACTCTCAGATTTCAGGCTTATGTTAGAATCAGCTAGTTGGGTGCTGCAACAGTCTGCTAGTATTCATTTTTCAATGTAGCATTTTCCTTTTATTACATTGTAGTGTTTTAAATTGTGACTTTTGACATGCATCATGTTGTTGAGTCCTTAAAGAGTGAAGCAGGATTTAAATGATGCCCCTTTGTTGTTTTAGTTTATAGGATTAAGTTTTGAAAAGGTAAGCCTATGACTAGTGAGAGTAAGCTCGTATTACAATATAACACAGTAAAAATGTTAATGCTTCATAATTGTGTGTGAGTGTATACACATATTTAGCACATATCGTACTTCAGTGAAACATGATGTGAAAGTTGCTCTTTCAGCAATATACTGTTAACAATATTAGATCAACCGAGGACGGAGTCTGTAATACATCGTATTACTGTGTCCCTTAAATACATGACAACCGTCTGACTTCCTCATCTTTTTATACTCTGAGGCAAGAATATGGAGTAAAATCGGGTGGATACATGTGTGTGTGTGGGTGTGTTTGTAGGTTTTCATTTCATTAGAGCATGGTGAGTTCTAGAGAGAGAGAGAGAGAGAGAGAGAAAGAGTAATTGCTTTTGGACATCAACATCTCTCTTATGCAACCACACATTAAGCTCCACATGGAGATTAAACCATGTGCATGCTTGTATTGAAACGCTTTGGGCGGATGCAGATTAAGTAGAGATTATCACCAAACAATGTCTGCTGTCAGAGCTGTCTGAGGACACTCTGACAAATATATACTGACAGGCTTTAGATCTATTCTAAATATTAACCTACAATAATGTTGTCCTTTGATACATGTTGGATATTTGATCATCAGGAGCTTTTGTGTACATTGTCACAGCTCACAGGTGGAGTGTCAGGCTGGGGTGTAATATAATTAAAAGATATATGCTGACTTAAAGGTATAACCTGAGTCAACACATGTATTATAGGAGCTTTATTTCAAACACACACACTAACCATAGCTGTCAAGTAAGTAAGAGAGGTGGGGATAATTTTTATGAACCACAGAATATAGAGTTCACAGTGTGATTTATTTTTATTATACCGCCAACAAGTAACCACATAGTCCACACAGTGAAAACCACATAGTCATGGTGTGTTCAGCGTTCAGCTTTCTTACTTAGTACAAACAGGACTGCAACATTAAATACAGTTATAGCCCACTGCTTAACACACAGGAAGTGTAATATATTAATAGTATAATCAGATAATGATTAACAAAATAGTTTAAAAAGGATGTTAAAGTCAGTTCAGAGACTACTCATAGATGTATAGTTGCTGTTCAAAGGATTGCAGCCTCCATAACACAAAGAAATATAGGCTTGAAAAGTGGGGACCACAATATAATGTATAAAAAGGGACACAACAAAAAGTAAAGATTTAAAACTGAGCTTTATTCACAGAATAGACCCCAAAATATTCAAAGATCAATGAAAGAAAAACAAAGGAAACAAAGGAAGCTCGAGACCCTGTAAGGTGCTTGACCAGTCGCGCAATGAACCGTCACACCCAGCATCTTCCACTAAAACAACGAAAAACAGCAATTACAGAGTAAAAGTAACACACTCTATCAACCGGGCAGTGATGTACAGAGCGATCTAGTAAAGACCGGTAAGTCTTCATAAGATCCAGAATACCGAAAATTGAGCAGAAAGTTTGAAGGTCAAAGCTAAATGAATCTGCAAATGTGTGTCTCTCTGTTTGACGTGTCTTAAGATTATAGATGTTTTTTTTCAGCTCTTATCCTAATACAATTTTAGACTTTAAAACAAAGACGGCATAATTAATTAGATTTACCTTTTTACATGAGTCATTTTTTAAAACTCCGAAGTGCAAGTGTCTCAATTTCAACAGATGAGCGTTGACTGTGAAAAGTAAAACTTGTTATGCAGTGTCAATCTTATTTTTTATAGCACAATTGATAACAAATGGACTCTGTACGTCTGACAGAATATGAATACACGAAAACGTAGGCACATAAAACATTGTGAGTGGAGTTTACTTTATTTTCTGAGAGCAGGACCACAGTCACTTGACCTGGATCTAACTCTGGCTACAGCTTTAAGACCTCCACCTCATGACCCAAGAGGCCTGATGGGGTTATTATGTTGCCAAGCCAAGTACTCTTAATGGTTTTTGTTAAAGTGTGTGTTCATGTGTGTATGTCGATTCCAGAGCGAGCTCTGCAGACAGACAGAGGTCTTTTATCAGAGCCGGTGACAGAGCTGGGCCAGATGGAGTACCAGCTGCTCAAGTTCTTCACCCTGCTGTGAGTATACAGAGGGACACACACTCACACCAACAACACCACCTTCACCTTCGCCAACAGCTGACTCGCTCCTACACACGCTGTGAGCACTAACATGGAGGTATAAATAGTGGGCAATTTAACAAGTCAGACTGAACACAGGGGATCAGAGGTGTTGAAACTCTTTTTGGTTTGCAGTTTTACACACTGAAGTTTCCCTTCATCTGACAAAATGTAACTATGACGCTTTACTATTAAGTCATACTCCTGCCCTCCTTACTTCCCCTTCAGCAGGGCAGCACATTGACCACATGCTGTCAGAGAATATGAAGGACCCGTCAGTGTCCCTGAGACAGCCATAAATCTCTATCTTCCCATGAAGATTGGTCTTATCGCTGATGGTGACCTATGACCTCTGTTGAGGAGAGGAGACATGACAAATTTCAGTCTTGTAGCTTCCAGATTAAATCCATATGAGGCAGACTAATAGAGACTCTACATTCATGCTTGAAATAGAAAACCTAATGCATGTAATAAGGCCAAACAACATTCTGAAGTATCTGTAATCCAAGCTAACCAGTCCAATCTTCTTTGACATGCTTATCTGAAAGCACAACTATAGCTCTGTAGCATATGTCCTGATATGTTCAGAAACTAACTGTTTTATGATGTGATTGTGCCTGGCTGAAAATATTTCACATCCTTAACAATCTCTAGAGAACACCAGGAAAACACTTCACTATCAGGTTATAAATGCCAGCATATTTATATCATAGCAGCTTGTTACACAAAAACTTTACGTTAAAAAGGAAGAACTTTTTATTGTAGGTGAGTCAGATCTGCTGTTAGTCCTCGCTTGTGAGAGGATCCAGATCCAGCAAAAAGTGTGAAGAGTTCTCTCTCGGCCTCTTGAGTTTTATGGAAAACAGGACTGTTTTTACAAGTTAAACAAACAGCATCCAAAACACCTCGTAAAGAAATTAGCATTGTTTTCTTTAATACTACATCATTTTTGTGTAGTTATGCATTGCATGTGCATTTTACACAATCTGCGCTTAATTTCATTTACATGCAATGAGTACAAATCATCAAAAAGATTTACCTTGATGTAACGATACACTAAACATTTATGTGAATTGTTTTAACAAATGTTAACAAATGACCTAGAAACTACCTGCTTGGACAGAGTATAACTTTGTCACTTTGTTTGTTATGTATTGCCCTGTGCTGTTTGTTGGTTTGATGTTAAACGGAGGCTGACTCACTGCGAACAAAATCTACCTACGTGTACGAATAAAGTAACCTTGAACCTTGAACCTTGAATAACAAACAATACAGAAATACTTATAACACAACAATATACATCTTTAGAAGGGAACTACTCAGCAGTAGTAGCAAAGTATTGTGTATTCATGGCACAACTTTCAAAACAAATTCTATAGACCTTTGAGATAGACTTAAACTGACTTTTAAAAGGAGTCTGGCCATGATTACTTTAGAGAAAGTCAATGTTGCCACCTAGTGTTCATCAAATGACATTACAGATGTCTTCAACCACAGAGGATTCGAGTGTTCACAGTAGAAGAGATCCTAAGAAGGAATTTATACATTTTAAATGAAATTAATCTGTGTTTCTTCCTTTCCTCTTGCTTCAGTATTATTCTCCTCATCTTGTCATCGTGCTACCTGGCCTTTCGAGTGTGCAGTCTGGAGCAGCAGTTGTCCTTCCTCAGTAATCCAAATCTACCCCTAAGAGAGAGGTAACACTTTTATGTCAGCTGCATCATCACTATTATATGATATGATATGACAGATGTTTAAAAGGCATGAAATATAAATTTACATGAAATATACCTGATATATTAAGAAATACATGAGGATTGAGATTTAAGCATGGAAGGTAAAGGTGTTAGACTACAAAAGTAGTTTTGATCATAAAGATTTGTGCTCATTATATTGAAATACGTGGTTTACCTTATTTTACGACATGTTAATTGAGCAGAAAATATTTATACATCAAAATAGATTAAACAATCCAGGCTGATCTATGATATAATCTGATCAGAGTTGATTAGCTGCTCCTGTATGTGTTCTGATTCTTAGTTATCAATAGTCAGATATTGGACTCTCTTATACTGAGCAGTGTATATGTGAGTTTGTGTTCTGCGATCATTGTAACTGTAAAAGTTGATTTGTGCGCTTCTTTCTGATTACCCGAGTCCTCATCCTGGCTGCTTTCTTCTTGCCCAGGTAACCACTGCTCTCTGCTGTGATTGGCTGCTACTTCCTCTCTTCATGCTTTGAGTTGATGCTGCCCTTCTGCAACCGATCCAGGACCAGCCTCAAAGCCCAGAGAACATCAACCCCGAACCCTGCCACACATGAAAGAGCCACGTCAATCCATGTCCAGGCGTCTGAAGGACCTCCCCTGAGCGGGATGAGTCCCTACTTAGTGATCACTTCCAGGCTATGCAAAGAGACTTGTTTATTTATTATTTCTGACTTTAAAGTAGATTTTACTGTAAATAACGATTGCCCTCTTCCTCCCACATGACACTGAAATGTAAAGCCCTTTAACCCTTAAATAGTGAGCAGATCACAGTTGCTTTCTGAGGCACCGATGGATGGGTGTTGAAGGATAGAAAGAGATAATTCAAGACATTAATATCTTGTAAAGCTGTTCTTAAAAGATGTTTTAGCCAAGTTTTTTATAACTCATTCAAATCATCTTACATATTTTGTTTGCAAACAAACAGACTAATCCTAATGCTTTTTGTTTTTTTTCTGGTGAGCTCTTGCCACATCCCTCTGTAGGAAAGCTACAACAACAATGCACTTTTATAATATGTCCACATATCAAATATATGCAACTATTTTAAAAGTTAAGATCTTATTTTTGCGTGATGATAGGTACTCAGATGTCACTTCTGAAGGTATTTATGGAAAGGAGAAATTCTAAACTTGACTGAATGAAGTTACCTGCCATCAAACTGTTGTGTGCTGGAGATAATAGATATGGTTATGAGATATAATGTGAATGAGATGGTTAGGTAGGTGAAATGCTTAATTTATAGTTTTTAGTTGTTCTAATTTGCTGTGTGAAAAGAAATACCCAGTGTGTGTTTTTTTGTACCTTAAAAATGAAGTCACCAAAGACTAATACATGAGTGTTTATGTTATCATCTGTGTGTCTGGGGATATTTTATTGAATTTGCAGAAATGATAAAATGTCCTAGACTAGTTTGTGAAATTGGTATAAATTAAATTGGAGACACACCATAGATAAATAATGTTTTTGGGCTTTTTCTTTAGCGTCCCCTGCTAACCTGACTCTGCGTACAGGACCACCATGAAAAGCCTCGACTCCAACAGCACAGCAAATTTCTGTAACCTAAACACCCAGCCTAAATCATAAAACTGGAACAGGATGTTGGCTGAAGCACTAGATGCTTAATAAATTAAATATGGAGCATTGGCTGAACACCAGCAGCTAATTTTTTTCCACATGTTTCAGTTTCAATATAATAGCTTGTCACTTTTCACGGTTCAGAGAAATATGTATTTTTCTGAAATGTCAACTGTTTGGAAGCTACAAAAACCAACCTTGGCTTTAGTCACGGAAAACAAATAAATGTTTGACATGTGATGGGTTTTCAACAGGCAACATGAACTCAACAAACTTCAGTTTTATAAACCCACACAGAAACATAAACCCTTGAACTGATATCAAAAGAGAGCTGGAGTCACAACCTTGATAGTTTTTTTATATGATCAATGACATGTCAGAAATTGATTTCAGTTTACAAAACAACGTTTGTAGTTTTAATTTTCAAAACCAGTCCCATTTCTTGTAAATATAGTCATCTGCAGTCTAGATTAGCTTAATGCTGGAAAAGAGGGTCAGGTTAAACAACAGATACATTTGTCAAAACACATCAAGTACAAGAAGAAAACTAAAGACAGAGCTGGAACCACTCTTAACCCCTTCAGGACCCCCTGCTTATTTACCCTTTGCTAACAGCAAATATGAACTCTCTTATTGCACAATGATCATATAATATATACCTTGTCAGCATGTCACACTGCAAAAACTCAAAACTGCACAACTGTGTTTGTCTAATTTCAAGTAAAATAAACTCATATTAGACTTTTTGTAAACCACATTCACCGGACAGACCCAGATTAACGTCTTATTCCATGATATAACAAACCAAAAGTAAGACCTGAAATGCTTGTAATGAGAAAACATTTGCCAATGGTGTAAGAAAAATGTGCCGGTAACATTTCTTTAATTAAGTTGAGTCCAATGAGACATTTTTCACTAGAAATAATACAAAAAAACTTCCTTTGTTTTGAATTTTACATTGAAGTTATGCAAACTGTCACACATGTTAGAATTATATTCAAGAGTCATATGATCATGGATTTTACTTCATCAATGCAGGCTACAAAGCTTTTAGTACACATCTGCACAAAAAAACATAGAAACTTGAATTGCTAAATTGATTTGCATTATACCTATTGTTAAATATTTTAGAACAATGCCAGAAAAAAAGCTGTTTGGCACTTCAAAGACTTGAGCACCTGGACACCATGGCAACCTAAATGATTGACAGGTGGCATAGTTCCCACAGTGAAAAGAGAGACTAGGGGCAGAGAGGAAGACACCTGGTTCAGAGGGTCAACACTGATACTGTCTGTGGAATATGCCAGGAATCTTGCACAACAGATCCTGAACACACCATCTGACTATCAAAGGAGAGGGGTCTGATTTGACATGTCCTGATGTTTAAATCTCTCTTTCCATGTTCTATATTTAGTTTACAGGTTTTTTTTAGCTAAAGCTGCAGCTAATTTATCTGGAGACCTCAAGGAGAACAAAGGGCAGGGGCCAAACACTGTCACACTGTGAGTGTGTGAAGACAGTTTTAGCTGCAGAGTAACTGGGCAGGTCGAAGCAAATGGCCAGACAAGCTACAGCCTCCTCCATACCTCCAGGGAGCCGTATTGTCTGTCCTGGAATGTGCTTCAGATGACCTTTGACCTCTGCGGTGTGAAGGCGAATGCTGACTGTAACTTCAGGGTAATGGTTTGAATTACACACATGTAAAATCATCACATAAGGGCTGCATTGATGGAGGTTCTCCAGAGAGCATTACCTCAGCTGTACATTAAATCTGTCCATGTCTGCAAAGATCACAATCCAAGTACATTACTGTTAATCATTTTATGAATTGTGCTTCAATATGCTGCACATTTCTTCCTATCGGAGGGGATTTTGGAACCAAATATCCAGACGTAATAATATTACAAGTGCCATACAGAATTATCCCACATGTGAATGATACAGTCGACTGTTTAAAGAAAGCAGGGTGAGATTTATCCTCTATTCAGAAAGATGGAACCCACTTTTCCACAGGGGGTGCATAAATGGATCCTAACAGAAAGTTCAACACAGGAGCTTAAATACTCTTTAAAATGAATTTAGCATTATGTGAAAATGTGTGAAATTAGAACACATTTAATTCAACAGTGTATTTAGATATTAGGGCATCAACAGGTCTGCTTTGGATGTTAAAAAAACACAGCCAGTTCTGTATAAAATAAAAAAAACACTCACCACAAATAGTGTTTTACTTCCATGGAAAAACAGCCAACCTGAACCCATTACACACTACTTAAAGTTTATGTAAAAAATAAAGGCGGCTACCTCAAAGTTTTAACGGCTAAATGTTCATTTATCCTCTGCCAGTAGACCTCAAAGGACCAGATTGCAATGACACCACATGTTTTGATTAACGGAGGTTGGCTGTGACCACAGACACGCCCCAGTATTCACAAACAAGTTGGATAGCTTCACTATATTTTTACATTCATGTGCCCACCATTGACAGAGAGACAAGTTCACACCCATTCTCTGGAGAGCTGATTTAAGTCAATCTGGGGAAATGGGAAACCAGTCAATGTGTGAATACAATATAGCTGCAAACTTTCAGTACAAAATACTCTTGTACCATCCAAACATTACATTTTAGTGTGTAAGGGAGAAGCTATACTCAATAATAAGACTATTTGTTTGCATGAGTTTCATGATACTTATTGTTTTAAAGTTTTTTTGTATTTTCTGTTAATAATGAAATTAACTACCTTTTAATTTTCCACCTAACTGTGATCTTCCTATCTGCATCATTCTCCCTGTGTTAGCATCTGCACATCATCATGAACTCTTTGGGTTATTGGTTTCGTTCTTCCAGCAAAAACTAATTCAACCCAGCAAGCCCATCTCTGAAAGATGTGTGGTTCCTTGTAACTCAGTCAATATGCTCTAGCCAGAATCAGTGGCTTTGATATGATAACAAGTTCACCAAGTGACACAGGCTACAGAGGGCTGTTAGTAGAAGACATGTGAGAAGCATAAATATGAGGAAACAGGGTTTTAAAAATATATATTTTATATTTTAGCTTGAGCTGTTCAACAGAATGACTCATTTCTGACAATTTGGATAATAAAACGACTTTAAGTATTTGTCTGACATTTTTGCAGTATTATTTTGTTTTGCAATCTGTAGCTGGTTTAGTTAGCAGCTAGCAGCTGGTTTAGCTAGCTGTTAGTTAAGCTAGCTGCTCACAGCTGATTAAGCTAGCCGCTAGCAGCTGGTTAAACTTCCAAACAGGAGAAAGAAGGCAGCCTAGCGCTTAAGGTAACACAATCTGTCTTGTAGCATTTCCCATGCTTGTGTTTTGCGCATTATTAACAGGTTTCTAAAATTATTACAAAAAGGCAATGACAAGCTGTGGTTTAGATATTTTTGATGCTGTTAGCTGTTTTCTCTTTCCCAGTGTTTATGCTTTTTACTGCTTTACATTCACTTTACTGTATAAATAACAGGGTGGTTTCATTCACTCATCTCACATACAGTAAGAACTTGTGTAGGCCTATATCCATCTAGAAAATCAAGCACATCTGAAAGGTTTTTATATCCATTTATGGCACATCAATTCTTTATTTTCATTCATCGGCTAATTTACAGAGTGCTTCAGGGGAGACATTACTCCTGGTATCTGACAGTGGTTGATAACATTAAGAAGTCAGAAGGCATATATGAGGATTTGTATTTAATGTAAGGAAGTTGGACCCCCAGTTTCTTCATTTTTGTCATGTCTCCTTTCAGATCAAGATAAGCAGTTTCTAATCAGTTTTCTGCAGTAGGGAAGAAATATGCCCATATAAGAAACCCCCCTCATCTATGGAGGTAAGCCTGGCTGCTGACTGTGCCTTTCACTGGTGCAGTTTGTTACCATAGAGGACATGGGTGGATGTTATCTGAGGGGAATCACGCATCACATTGCAGTGGAGCATTTACCTTTTTCTTCTCTTTTCTGATTTGGTGTTGGGATATGAGCTTGACCTACTTCCATCTCAGCAGAGACATGTTACAGTGGGGTACACACCTGGAAACAGTACTGTCCAGGATGTGTGTCTATGTCTTTTTTTTGGCCTTTCGACAGGATGTTGCTTGTTTTAATCAAACTGGTTCCTATGCCTGCTGGTGTTAATGAAGCCAAAGTGGTTTCTTGTTGTTGTTGTAGTTGGTTGCAGATGTATGAGGCAGGACATGATGTCATGAAGAAGGGGTCACAGACAGTTCTGAGTTAGCATTATGGAAATTGTATGGTTTTTGTTTAAGAGTATGTGTGTATTTGTGTATGTGTATCTACTGCAGGCCTGAGGGGCTCAATCTGACGAGTAAATATGAACCACCTGGAGATCTTGGAGGAGAAATCTTGGCTGCTTCTTCTGAAATCAATAACGCACAACACAGATGAAGAACAGAGGTGAGTGAGTTCACTAAAGGCACTGTTTGTTTGTGTATGTTAATGTCTATACAGGAGGGGAAACACATGAACATGAATTAAGCCAAGTCTAACCATATATAGTTCAGCAATGTGTGTTTTTAGGACTCAGAGTGGTTGTAGTAAACCTGTTTTCTCCTTAGAGCATGCATCACAGCTTATTGATAGAGCAACTCTTTATTAGTTGTTTGGGGCGAACGCTTTGCTAACACAGCAAACTAGTGATGCTAATTTACTCGTTGGGCTGACTCATATGTTATAGCATCACATGATGTGTGTGGCAGCAAGGAAAAGTACCCAAAAGCAGACAATCATGCAAACAGGAATCATTATGATTTATATGAGGATCTTTTGAAGTAGAATCTTGATTAATAGGCCGACAGATGTACAAAGGATACACAGGAACAGGTCAGGTAAAAGGTTCAGGAACAGATTGAGGTTCATCAATTAGCGACTGGAAAGCACAGATGTAAAGCAGCGTTGAAAATCCAGCAATCATTTGGCAAAAGGAGCTTGTGTGTGTTCTGACAGGGTCATTGGGGAAAGAGACAAAGGTCAGGTGATTAAAACAGGTGTAAAAGTCTGAGGATGATGTTTGCAGGATGGCAAGAAAATGGGAGCGATTCTAAATGGAAGAACGTAGAAAGTCAGAACTTATTGTACCATTTAAATCCTTGTATTTATATCAAATGAGCTACTGTCACTTATATGCCCAAATATGTTCCAACAATAACAAATAAGTTGTTCTGTAGGTATTCCTAACGGTAATGTAGAGTTTTCCTTTCATGCAGCATAGAAAAAGTTGATGACTCATCTTGCACCCGGGGGCATAAACTTATTTTGTTCCCATTGAAGCGCTTTATTGAAATTTCTATGTCCCTTCTCTATGAAACACAGGACTAACTAGGCCGCTTCCCAGGGACTTGTTATGGACATTTTACAGATTCCATGTGATTTCCTGAATGATTTGAGGAATTAAATGTTAACTTTGACTGCTAATTGATACATTTTTTGCTCTACTTTTTATTTGACATATTTATTGGTCTATTTACTGTCTGTGAAACCTTAAGTTCTGATTTCAATCTTAAATGTGTGTTAAGCTGATTGCATATGCACCTACATGCACAGTGAAGAGCCATGAGTCCCAAAAGTGAGGAATGGCCTACTTTCTACTTTCCTATGATGCGATTATCAGTAAGCCTTCTGTTTTTTTAGAACAGAGCGAAATCACCAATACTAAGAGGCTTTGTTTTATGCCACTGAAAGATATGTGTATCATTTGCCACAATAGCAAAGAGCAAGGTACAGGATTTTGTGAGGATTTAGTTTTATCCATCTCAGTTTGAGTTTTCCTCAAAAAATAACTAGGTGCTGTTGTGTCAAATCCCTTCAAAATACGACACAAAACCTCTGTGCACTCCTGTAGGTTCAGAGCACCAAGCGCTTAGACGACAACGGACAGAAAGTCAGGTTTGGTTTGTCTGTATCATCATGGAGTAGACTCGGTAAACTGGCCATTTAGAAGTAAATCTGTCTAAATTAATGTGCTCTTTGTCTCACTAATGCAGCGTGCTGCCTGGGCGGTGAATGCCCCGGCTTTGTGCCATTTTATTTGAACAATAGTAAACCCTGGTGGCTTGTCTGACTGGTTATGCTGGGTGAAATATGCCTCTGAGATGTAGATGTGCTCAGGATGCCAAAGGAGGGAGAGCAGAGGGCGGGAACAGCTCAAGAGGAGTGACTTTAGGAGCAGTGTATGGCAATCAGATTAGTCCGATATGACTAATGAGTATTTCAAGTTATTCTTCATGTGCTTAATTAAAAATGATTAGTCACATGTTCTGTCGTGTGACACTTGTTTGAAATCACACTTCAGACTTTTAATCTCCTCTCCATTGTTTCTAAATCTTAAAACGAAACCTGGTTGCTCCCAAAGATCCAATAAAAGAAAACAGAAATGAACATTTTATTAATGAGGATTGAAGTTGGCCTCTCTAAAGTCGTTTTTTCGGGGCATTTTTGCCTTCATATGATAGCAAAGGGACAGGAATTGAACCAGTCTCCGCTATGACTAGGACGATAGCCTCTGTTTATGGGACACGCTGTTTAAGCACTGAGCTACACTGGCACCCCAATCTTGAAATGACTTATCATAGCTTTCGCTCTCTGTGTAGGTGGTCACATAGTACAGCACTTGAAACGTCTTTGGAACATCTTCGTCCCCCCCCTCCTCGGGTCTTGATATTCTCAGCTTCAATTTGCCGCATATCTCTCTAAGTTGAAACTCTAAATCTGCTCTTACTGATACAGTTATCCTCGCTCATAAATACGTCAGACGCCGCAGCCTGTATGAATGGTTAAGTCTTACAGCCTGGCCTTCCTGTGTGCTTTCTTCATTTAAACTATAATACTGGATGACAGCTTGTACTGCTTCCTGTATTCTACTTTTAGAATGATATCAGGGATTATTCAGTGCTTTTCTAAAAGGAGAGCTGTGGCGTTTTATAGATGATTTATTTTTAAAACTTGTAAAGTGACAGCCTGTTGAACTCCTCTCCTTGCAGTCAAAACACAATGAAGTTAACAGTGTGCTGCATCAGTGTCTCAGTGCTACTTTCATGCAGTCCATCAACTTATTCTATTCTTGTACGAATTACTTTCTGTCACAGCACAGTAATAAGATTTGTTGAAATGCAGTAAGCTCTTGCTACAGTCCTCTCTGCAGGGCTGGAAATCACATTTTGAGCAAAGACTGAATCAACCTTTGAAGTTTTTTATAGTGTGTTGCCATATTCTGAAGTTTAGTCTGAATTTTGTGCCGTTGTTTTTGTTTAATCAGTTATCAGTATTGAGTCTGGTTCTGCTCGAGGTTTCTGCCTGTTGAAAGGAAGTTTTCCCTCGCCGCTGTAACTAGCTAAATACAGTGAGGTGCAATGCTAATGGTGGATTAAGGTTGTGAGTCTTACCCGGTCTTGGTGTTGGGTATCTGTTTATAATTTGACATAGAGTATGGTCTAGACCTGCTATGTTTGTAGAAGCGTCTTGAGATAATGTTTGCTGTGATTTGGCGCTATAAAAATAAAGATTGATTGATTGATTGAAAGGTGTTGCTATGTAAATATCTTTGATCTCTGTGAAGTGTGAAAGTGAAGGTTTTATTCTCTGTGTATTTTGTAGCTTCGGGATCAGTTGTCTTGTCATTTGTCTTGTCAAGTCAACTTTGCTGATGGTAAACGTAGTGAGAATGTCAAAGTACTTCCTTGGTATACGAAATAAAACCGACTAAAAACCACAAAAGTTATTCAGACTTTTGTCATAAAAAATGTTACAAATAGGATTTATTACCTTCACATACAATGAGTTTAATACTTTCCTCTTGTGTCAGCATAACATACATTCCAGTACTCAACATTGCCCTTTGTCATATAAACACTCACAGCACACCGCGAGCTCGCCACCCTCATACAGCAGTTTTCTTTATAAGATTTAAAAAATTAAGAGCTTGAAGCCGTAGATGTAACAAGTTCAAATGGAGAAACAGAACGACACAAGAACAGGTTTGAAATAAAGAAGGAGCCAAAATTAAAATTCACATTCTTATTGTCAATCTTAGTTCATTTCAAATGACCCTGAGCAATAATCTGTGTAAACATTTCTACATTCGCTCCAAACTTAAACAATGGAGAAAAGAAAGGTCTGTGCTTCCCCCTCTTCCACATAAAATATTCTCTTTCTCACTAAATATGAACGAGGGAGCAACTGCCTTTTATAGGCATGCTGGTGTTCTTGTTTAACTATTGTATTTTGCTGTGCATATACAAGGAATAAACATCACACCAAATGGTCAATTAATCAGGAAATATTCTTCTTTGTTTATCTTTTTTGATTACGCAGTCGGCTGAAATATAAATATATTTGATCATATATAGTTGTATATTGTATTCAAGATGCTCCAGCAGTAGATATGTAGAAGCTGACAGCTGTTCTGCATATAATAAGGAGAAATCAACGTGCTAGGGGAAAGACAGAGCACAGCAGAGATCAGTCTGAGCTAGACTCTGGATCAGTCTGCACCATTCAGCCCTCTTCTGGGTGATGTAGGCTGGGGTGATGATCTGCACTGGAAGACGAGGTGAGCCCTCCACCCTGACCTTCTCACATAAGGCCTCAGCGATACAGATAACATACATACCACAGTCATAACTGTTCTGCTGTGACGGGCAGGGCTCCTCCACAAACAGAGCTTTCCTCCCGGCACCCAAAAAAGGCTCTAACTTGCTGGCGATGCGCCTGGCGTGCAAAGAATTGCTGCCGTTTTGAGAGTCATAGTGAGAAAAGTGGTTGGAGTTGTGATGGTAGACCAGAAGGCTCCAGTGGGATCCCCCAGCAGTCTGGTTGGAGTTGTCGTTAACAGCGAGGAAGACCCAGTGACGAGAAGCAAGATCCAGCGGCTCCAGAAATACAGCTAATTCATCGGGGCAAGAAGCGCACTTAATGAACTGAGTGACCTCCGGGCTAATGAAGGTGACGGTGTCTCCCAGGACTCTGAAGCGCTCAGCGGCAAAATACTCAAAGGCAAAACCAATGACCTGGTCATTGAGCCAATAAGGTCCCTCCAGTAAGGACACATCAGAGCGCCGCAACAGGCTGTCCTGATAGCTCAGCACGACAGGATCCATCCTCCAGTATTATAAGTGTCAGTCTGGAAAACAGAGGAAGAGCTGTGATGACAATTTAGTAGCTTGAAAAACAACAAAAATATTGATAAAGCAAAATCAATGGTCCTAAAATCAAAACATGAGGCTTAAACATACTGATTGTATCTTAACTTTAATTACTTTCTGACATATTGTGTACAAATCAATCAATCCATTGATCAAGACAGTGATCAGCAGATTTGTGGATAATGAAAGCACTGTTAGTTTCAACTCTACCGCAGTGCTTCAATAATAAATGGACTGTACTTATGAAGCACTTTTCTAGTCTTCTAACCACTCAAAGCACTTTTACACACATTCATGCATTTACAGTCGATGCAAAGTGCCCATCAGTATCGACTCATACCATCCGTGCACAGTCATACGCCACTTGCTGTGCCACTCAGGAGCAGCTGTGGGTTCAGTGCTTTGCCCAAGGATGCTCAGACATGTAGACTGTGGGAACTGGGATCAAGCTGCCGCCCACTGACCGGCAAACAAGTCTACCTCTGAGCCACAGTGATGAACTGATCACTCAGCATCAGCAAAGTCAAGCAAACAGACTGGAAGTGGTCGGACAGCCGAAGCAGTTTGAAGGTGACATTTTTGGTTCTCTGTTGATGCAATGGCCCCTAGCATTATTTTCTGTTAGTGTATAAAAACAATAATTGAAAAATGATTAAGCATTAATGACAATAGCAGGATATCTATCGATTGTCTTGGATTGCTCTAAACACAAATCAAAGTAGCAAATGTCACAACAGAAACTCATATGATGCTCATATAAGATGTTCATAGGATGATTCTCTTAACTGCTCTGCATTGGGATAAATCAATCAATCAAGCTTTATCTATACAGCACTTTTCATACAAGTGAAATGCAACCCAAAGTGCTTTATGGCGATTGAAAACAAGAAAGAAGCAGAAATAAATAATGGCAAAAAAAAGATTTTAAAGTAGAGACTAATGGCCGTACATGGCTAACATCAGGGATGTAAATGTGGATTATCTCTTAAAAAAGAGAGACTAATGCAGACTGACAACAATAAAATATGTGTAATAAAATAAGTTAAAGCGTCAAATTAATATTAAGAATATAAATAGTTAAAATAAATAAATGTAAAAAGGGTAAGGGTAAGAGTTGAAATAAAATTAAGGCTAAAAATATCAATAAAACTGAGTAGATAAATTAAAAATAGATATGAGTGAATAACTAAAAATAAAATAAGATAAACAATTAAAATTAGTAAAATAATAAGGCAACATTTAAAACAATATGGCAGTAAAATGTAAGTAATAAAATTGTTAAACCCTACACAAAAGCCGGACTGAATAGATAGTTTTTTAGTTTAAGTTTAAAAGTCTCAATAAAGGGGCACATTGTACATTATTCTAATATATCTTTAATAAAGTGTCTCACTCACTCCAACACGTTACCTCGACCTAGCTTATCGTAGACAGAGACAGGTGTTACATTGAGACAGTTTCAAAGGCGTGTGGTCTGCAGAAAACTTAGAAACTACATGGTGTTGGTGTCCTGTAATGCCAATGCGGAGTGTCACATTACTGCAATGCGTTTACTTCATGGTTTTTGCTAGCAGGCAGCTGCTGAAACAGTCTTTAGATTTAGCCTGAGCTAGCTACCCACTGCTTTCACCATCATACGAAGCTAAACAACTCAGCATAACCGCACGTTTAGTCCCGAAAACACAGCCCGTTCATTGACCTGTCACATTATATGAAGTTGATTTAATGTTCATACCTGTAAATGACACATTCAAATCAAAAGTAGCACGAAAACTGCAGCCTTGTCCCTCATTGCAATGACTAACGTAAACCGTTAGAGGACGTTAACGTTTGCGACACGGCATCGTTTGAAAGGGTAACAGTTTGTTTCAATACGTGCGATGATTTATGAAAAATGCTTTAGTTAGCAGCTATGTAAGAGGAAAGACAAACATATTTAAAAAAAGATAAATCAATACCAGTAAAGCTCTGACAGTTGTTAATTTAGTAAAATAAAACCTCTAATGTTGTTAAACAAACTTATAAAAATGTGTGGTGTTCAGTGTGTGCACAGCTGCCGTGTAATTTCTCGCCTGCTTCCTGTTAAGTCGCTCCATCCATGGATGCGTTCACGTCCTCATTTGAAGCTCCGATTTACAAGTTCTGTAGTCTTTGATCTATTAATGGACGAAATGTGGTTAGTTCAAAGCAACATTGGGGGCTGCAAAGTTTTTAGCATTTATATTTTGAAGGAAAATGAAAACAAAAACAAATTCAAACAATGTAATGCCATCTAAAAAGGAATGCATTTGTTTCTTTTAGGCATTTTAAATCATTAGTTTTTAACTTTTTAACCTCTGATTGCACCTGTTTCAACTGACTTTGTGTTAACATTACTTTTTAATTGTTGTCTGTTTTTAATTGATCGTCGTTATTTTAAGGTTTTATCTTTTATTTGCTTGTCATGCATTATAATGTTTCTTTTATATGCTCGTCGTCATTGTAAATGAGGACTTCGCTCTCAATGATTTTTCGAGTTTCAATAAAGATAATTATTATATTATATTCTATTATAGTCCTCAGAACCTCAGAACCAGTCCTCCAGAACCTCCATTGGCTTCCCATCCCCTTCAGAATACAGTACAAGATCCTACTCATCACCTATAAAGCCCTCCATAACCTAGCTCCCTCCTACCTCACCGACCTTCTGCAGCCATATAATCCCTCCCGCAACCTCCGCTCCACCAACGCCAACCTCCTCACCCCTCTCACCAAACCCAAGCACCGAACCTGGGGGGACAGGGCCTTCTCTGTCGCTGCCCCCACCCTCTGGAACTCTCTCCCCCAACACCTCAGATTCTCTCCCTCACTCACCAAATTCAAATCCGGACTCAAAACACACCTATTTACAAAGGCTTTTAAACTATAACTGATTGATTTTTTTTCTTGTTTTGTTTTATTTTGCTGCCTTGCTTTTATTTGCTTTCTTCACTGTTCTCCTTTTGCTTCCTATTGTAAAATTGTATTTTCATGTAAAGCGCTTGGAGAACCTTTTAAAGCGCTTTTATAAATAAAATGTATTATTATTATTATTATTATTATTATTATATTATTATGTGTGTAGAAAAAGTAATGCAATTGTAAACTGGTTTCTGGTTGCCAGCCCAATACCTACTTTCGTCAGTATTTTGTCAGGATAACATCGTGTCAAGTAGTCAAGCATCAAGAAATCTTTATTGCCAAGTGAGCTAGCACGCACAAGGAATTTGACTTGGTGAATGGAACACTGGTACTTAACAACAACAAGACAGTAAGGACAATAAACATAGAAACCTAAAAACTAACCTTAAAAATTCTTAATAAAAATACAAATACTATCTGTACAAAGAAAGGTATGGAAGTTATTTTAAGATATAAATTAATTAATTAGCCTAAGTCAGAGTGCAAGTCAGGTTCCAAAATGTTCTCCGACTTCATACTGTAGTCTCTGCAACTTTAACTGCTATTTTTACCAGATTATCCCAACACCCCTTGAATGCCGGACACTGAAGTCATCTGGATAAGGGCTGAAAAGATGGCGCTTTATTTATTCCAATGCATTTGCTCTCTGAGCTTCCACACGTTTTTTGTTTTGTTTTGGGTGCCAGTTAGCATGTGCAGTAGTGCCCTTCTCTAGTTGGGCCGGTTCCAAGCTCAGATTCAAGTATTCTTCGTTTTGCTGCAGCTCATTTTATTTTGATCATTTTAAGGATAAACATACTTTATTGTTGTAGTGACCGCAATTGCTGCAGTCCCCTTTTCAGCCACAACTAAAACCCCCAAAGTCCTGCTCTGGTATCCTGGGGGCTTGTCTCCCTTCTATGGTGGCCCTGAATAACAAAACAAACTTACAAAAGATGAAACACTTTTACAAAGTATGAGACAAATTTACATTTTGGAAAACATTTTCACTTTTTTTAAAACAAAATTACATCAGCAAAACACTTTTACCGAGGCCGAAACAAATTTGCATTTAAGAAAACAGATTTACAAAAGATGAAATACCTTTACAAAGTTGGAGACAATTTTACAAACGACGGAACACTTTTACCATTTCTGAAATAAATTAACATTTCATTTTTTAGGAAAGAGAATGTACCAAATACCGGAAGTGATACGGAAGTGATGGAGTGAGGGGTCATTTAGTTTGTTTTGATGGAGAGAAACCAAATGGAGATGGACATGGTTTACATATTAGGACATCCTCGGGTCTCCGAGTGAGGTGTCAGACCTCAGCTGAAAAAGCATCATGTCTCCAGAAAAGCTCCGTCATATCTCCGCAAAACCTTCATCATGTGTCAGAATTCAGATGAAACTCAGACCACATCGCCTCAGGCTAAATGGAGTCAGGCTAAAAGGAGTCAGACTCAACGGTAAAAGTGTTCTGTCGTTTGAAAATTGTCTCCAACTTTTAAAAGTGTATCATCTTTTGTAAATTTGTTTCCTCAAATGTAAATTTGTTCTGGCCTTGGTAAAAGTGTTTTGCTAATGTAATTTTGTTTTTTAAATATACATTTTTTTTCCAAAATGTAAATTTGTCTCATACTTTGTAAAAGTGTTTCATCTTTTGTAGATGTGTTTTGTCCTTCAGGGCCACCGTACTTGTCTCCCTCCTCCCCCTCTGCATGATCTCCCCGCCCATGAGCAGCGTGACCGCGCTCGGGTGCGCATCCCCGAGTGGCCGCACTGATTAGCAAGGCAAAGTAGAGTTTTCAGAGACGGTCACCGAGCCGCGGAGGACTGTTTTTATAATTACATCCAAACAACGAACACGCAAGGATAAACATGCACAAGTTTCCGGCTCGTACCTGAATCGCGAGGAGTTTTTCAGAGGCGAGCAGGAGGAGCGAGGAGGAAACAAATTAAATCAGTGGGAATGCAGGGAATTAAATAGAGACTTAAGCATTTTGTGTGGCTACAAGTGTGTGTGGCTCTGCAAACCCCGTCCGGGAAGGAGACGACACAACTTGAAACCCACTTTCCAGTTGACTTCAGTTCTCGTTTGGAGGTGAGTGTGTGATGTTGCGGAGTGGGTCACTGCTGTGTGGGGCTGTGTGGTGGTGGGAAGAGAAGAGAGGCTTTGAAGTGGAAGCAGCCGATGAATCAAGAAACTTGCTCTTTTAATCTGCCGTGATTTGTAAGATTGGTTGCGATGCTTTCAAGGTGTGTATGGGCTCAGTCGGTGCTGTTGCTGAATTAATTGTCACATTTAGAGGTGTGCGTGTGTGTGTGTGAAGGTTGAGAGTATGAAAAAGTTTGTGTTGCTGCTCAGTGACATGTCATTTCATAGACTACTACTACAGACTACTTGCTGTAGATCTAAAGCCTCACACAGTACCATGAAAGGTGACACTGCCCTTTAAAGAGCTGAATCCTGCTTTGATTCACTTTATTCATCTTTGTGTTATTCACGCATGTGTCCGGGATCATACAGTTGTGAGCAGTTTGATGTAAATTTGATTTAAATAAGCTAAATATTCTGCTCTGGTTGATGTTGTTAAAGAGCCAAATAAACAAACAGGCAGATAAAACAACATGTACTCACTGGATGATACAGGATAAATGAGAAGAGTTAAAAATAATCTCAGAACAGCTGACAATCAGACCAGAGTACTCATTAAAACCACCCCCCATGAGTCTGGTGTTTAATACGCAGATTCATTAGGGAATAAGTTGTGCTCTGTCTGAAGCATCACGCTGCTGCAGCAGGGTGGGGTAAATGTTTACATGTATTATTTAGTGGAGGTCAGACAATGCAGCTAATAATGCAGTGGAAGCGATAAAGACTGCACAGCAGCTGTAACCGAACAGGGAGGTCTGATGGGGTGAAGAAGAAGCTGCTGAATCATGGCTGTCTCTCAGTGGACACAGAGTCCAGATCTCACTCTGCAGATGATGCCTTTAAGAAAGCTGGTATTTTTGCATTTACTGTAGTATTTTTGGAGACTTAGCCTTGCATTATGTTTCTGCTACTTAGCAGGAATTTGTACTCACAGTACTTCATTGTACTTCTCCAATAATCTATCTTACATGATTGTATTGTCAAGAAGAGGATGCTTCAGTTTCCCTGAACAAGACTTATTGAATTGACAGTCAGGCACAGGGAGGACCTTTGACAACCTAAATCCTGCTCTTTAATCATGGACTAAAAATGATAAGATTTAAAAGTATGGAATCACTGAAATCAGTGTCTGCAAAACATTAGAGCAAATGACTTTAATTCAAGTAGCTGTGTAGTTCCTCTGAGAGCTTGTCCCTCCTCCGATCAGCACAGGTGATGAGAGTAAAGTGGGCCTGTCCTGCAGGAATGTGAGGACTGAGAAGACACAGCTGCTGCAGCCTGAGAGGCGGCCGGGGCTGAGACTCTGGCAACTGGTCCCTGTCGACATCTGACACCCAGCAGTCCCTGCCGTCTGCTCTTTTGAGAAAGACCGGATTCAGTTTGTATCACATCGGGTTGAGTCTGTGCAGAGCGATATCACCGGCACCACCTGAAAGACTGACGCAGGGGTTTGAAAGGTTGAAGGCTCAGATTTGAAAGCTCTAAAGGAGCTAATCTGTGCAGGATTTTGTGGTTTTACCAATATTATGGAACATAATGAAGACAACTTCGGACTAAGACAATCTGTGGAAGAACTTTAAATAGGCATAATCATGTAAGAAAAGTTGTACACAATAAATATAAAATCACAGACTTTCACTTTGAAATCAGGAACATGTAACGCTTAGTTCAGTAGTTAGTTGTCAGTGCAACATCATGAAGGATTCAGTCAGTGTTCTCTCAGCAGAACAATGAAGAACTTTAGCTTTTTCCACCTCATACATCACATCCTTTAGACATGAGGTGTGGCCTGACCTTCATCCAGTCTCCTTCTTTCAGTCCAGATTCATTCATACGGAGTCATGTTGTTTTACAGTCATGTTGAAACTGTTGTCATCGGCTCAACTTCCTTTGAATGACTCGCATGTAGATGGATGATGTAACTCAATTGACAGATTCCTTGGTAGAATGTTTTACACCCTCTCATGGGTTGTCAGAGATGTGTCATCTTGTAGAAGTGCAAAAAATGAAACTTAAGAAAAAGTTGATGAGTGGCAGGTTTACTGAACGCAGTCCTGGTCTTTGAAGGAGACATGGTCTGTGTTTGAGTGCAGCACTTTTTAGATGTAGACCAGCTGAAGCGTCATAATGAGAGACAGCAGCCCTCACTCTACAGTTTAAAGCCCTCCTGTCATAAAATATATATCAGCAGGCATTAAAATAACTCTGTCCTGATGTATAACCTGATCCTCTTTCAAAGTGCATCGCTGTGTGTCTGTAAGTGTGGGGCAATTTCATGCTTAGTAAAGGAAGATTAAGGGATCAGTGTTAAAAACCTAACTTCATTCTTATCTATGATAACAACTGATCGATTGTTTCAAATGTTACAACTTTTTTGGTTCAGATTCTCAAATACCGGTTTTTCAGACGTGTCTATCTCTGTTTGGTTTTTTTTACTCCTCTATGACAGAGAAATTATTTTTGGGGTTGTGCACAAAACAAGAGATTTGAGGACTTCATTGTGAAGTTAGAAAGGAACCATTTTCCTCTATTTTATTGGCCAAACAACTCACATTTAAACGAGAAAACAATCAGAAAACAGACTGTCAGCATCACAGACATTTTAGTAGTTATTTTCCTGATGAGATCTGCAGTTACACTGAAATCTGCCATAACAGCTGCTATTACAACAGTTTAAACGGACTCTAGCCATCACAAACACATGTCAGTAAACTACATTTTTAACTGAAGAGGGAACGTTGAAATAGTTTGGCTCGATCTCTGCTTGAACGTCACCACGATGTGACCAAAACACTAATGCACAGTAACTGATGTTCATGGTAATTCTTAAATCACCTCATGTTCCTTATTTTGGCGCTTTGTCATAATTAGAGTGAATGTAGGACTGCAGCCTTGGAGAAGACCACACCAGTCATTCTTTGAACAGTAATTAATTTAATAGCTCTTTAAAAACAGAAATACTGTGTTTGTTTGAAAAGTGTAATCCTTGAAGCCGGCTGTTTTCTTCTCTGGATAACACATCATACCTCTGTGCTGTCAGCACGTCTTTGCACCTCCTCAGTGCCTCCTGCAAGCCTGTGCTGTTCATACAGTCTCTTACATGAAGTGACTCCGTGCTCTGGTCCCTGCGATGTTACCTGCCCAACCAAATCTCAGCTCCTGAAAAAAAAACAAGTCACGTGCTGCTGCAGCTCACATGATGGAGACGTCCTGAAAAGTGTTGTGTGGCCTCATGATGGGATTGTGTGGCGTAAGTGATTGGCGTGCACATGAAGTCATTAAAGAGGAACCTGCTTGTGTTGCACTGAACAAAGCTCCCCTTTCTTTGGTCGGCCATTATATGAGAGAGGCTTTGGCCTCAAAGGCTCAGCCTCCCCACGTTTTGCATTTCCCCTCATTAACTCACTCTGCTGCAAACAGAGGCCACAGTGAGACGCTGAGAAGAAAGTGTATTGTGTTATTCTTTGTGATTTGTTTTTACAGAATGAGCTGAAATTGTTCTTTTTAATTAATACCTCAAATTGTGCAGAGGAGTCAACAAACATCCCTGTGATCTGGAAGTCCAGTTTGTTTCTCTTTAAATGAGATTACCCAGGGTTTGTTTGGAAAGGGATGCAAGTGTTTTCATGTGTTTTTTGTCACAGATCTGTGATTTATAGTCAAAGCTTTATTAGATTAGATTAGGCTGTTCAATAGAAAGCTTTTAATATTTATTCTGTGTGTCATTTCAAACCAAACTCTTATATGAGCCAACACAAGTCTCATTTTCGCCCTGTGAGACAAAAATAAATCAGTCTGCCATAAGCACTGGCTTTGGACCATTTCCAGTTAGCAACTTTCCGAGTGTTTGAAATCGGAGCTTCATTGTTTTAAGTTTTATTATTTAGCCAGATAAAGAACTGAAGTTATTTGACATACTCAAACAGAGAAAAGAGCGTGCAGAAGTGAGCTGCAGCTCATCTGGCAGTCCCCGAAGCCTGTATCTGACAGAACTGATTTCTAATGTGACACTACTTAATTTAGTATATTCAGACTGTTTCTTATTTTTGATTTTACACTCTGTGTAAAAAGTGCATGAATGAGATATTCTGAAACAGTCCCAACCTAAAACTGAGTTTCAATACCTTCAAAACAGGCTAGCAGCAGCTCAGCACGCAGCCCCTCCTGCCTTTTCATGTCCTCTATAGAGTGCCTGAGAGACTCTGATTTTGAAAAGTTTATTTCCCGTTGTAATCAGTGGGAATGCTTCTGTGCAGAGTCGGAGCTCTCTTTGGATAATTCAGCAGAGATACGGCAAAATGTGAGTAGACTGGAAGTCTTTTGACTGATGAATTAAGTCATTGCCTTTTTGAAGGCGGCTCTGCGGTCATGCAGAGAGAGCAGTTTACCAAAGATGAAGATGTTTGAGTTCATGTTCCTGCTGTGTAGTTTTATTAATCCATCTCTGTGAGTCCATCATTTGTGAGGACTTTATTAAATGACATGGTTATAGAGAAACATGTTCATATTCTAAAAATGTCAAATCAGTACTTGCCAAAATCTTGATTGTAAAATGAGTCCTGAGTCAAGGTGAAAAGATAAGATCAGTATACGTCTTTGTGCTGAATCTGTACAGGTGATTTGACGGACGCCTGCAGTGAGCACATTTTCTGCACGCTGTTTTTTTGTCAGTGGAAACTAAAGTTGTGATTTGCTGAATTTTTGTGTGTTTTGTGACACAGCTGTGACAATAGCTCGTGGCCCCCTGCAACCTCACGTACAGACAGGACAGGGCCCATGTTAATCCTCAGGCATGTGCTGTTGTGTAACGGTACACAATACTGTCCGTCTGCAGAGCGGAGCAGAGCTGCAGTGTACACGGTGAAGCTATCAGAGAAGTGTGATCGTCTTGTTAAAGTTATTCTAGTTCATCATTTAAGATCCATCATTAGAAATTATTTAGAATGGAGAATAGAGGAACAGTTGATATGCTGCTTTTATAATATTTCAAAGAAAGAAACTTACTGAAAGGTAAAGTTAAGATGAAGAAATTCATGGCCAGAGGATGTTTAACCGAACAGATCACTGAATAAAGTCTGTGCACAACGTTGACTGTTGTATTCAAGCAAGGCTGCAGCTGTTTATTTCTTAATCAATTAGTTTGATTTAAAAAAACAGAATAATTGAGGAAACAAAGAGAAAAAGACATAAAAATGTGTTACATTTAAGGCCATTTAACCTTGAATATTCAGTTTATTTTCTCTGCTATGTTAAACAAAATATCTTCGGGTGGCAGGAAAAACAGGACTTTTAAGACCTTTGTCTTCAGTTTTATCAAACACTAATTGATGTTTTTTTTTAACATTTTTTATGAACATTATAGACACCAAACAACTCTGATAAATCTAGAAAAGAGGCATATATTTCTGAACAACAAAAGATAGTTGTTTGATAAAGCTTTACTTGACAGAGAATGCTATTTAAATCTGAAAAGGCTGTGATAAAAACATGTATTTGCAGCTTGAATTTATTATTTATCAATTCATTTAATTTTAAACTTTGAACCCTGAAGTGAAGGCTGTTAAGTAAAAAATAAGGGAGGTCTGGAGCTTCATTTGAATTCTGTTCCTGCAAATAAAACTTCTCCTTTTGGTGTGAAGCTGGATTTAAAAATGGTGAAACATCTGTTAAACTTTAAACAATGTTTCCACCAGAAGTTCTCAGAGCTACACTTTCCTTGATGATCCACTCCATCAGAAAGTTTTGAGAGTGTGGTCTCTGCCGGGGCTCTTATCTGTGAGGAATTCAGTGGTTTACAGTAGTCTGTACTCTGTCAGAAGGAGGCGAGAGGGGAGGAAGAGCTCAGATAGTTGTGTGTAACTGACAAACAGGCTGTGATAAGGTGGATTTCACATGAGGCCTAAAACATGCTCACTAATAGCTGGAATTCTTCTCCCGTCTAATCTGTACAGTAGTTATCAGTGGAGTAAATGAGCCGAAGATACAGGCCACTTCCAGATTATCCTGAAGTGTAACCATTAACTGGAGATGTGTGGTCAGAAGTGTGGCCTTTGAGGTGTCGTTGAATGAACCATCAGGCCGTATGTAACAGGAAAATCTGTAAAAGATACAAGCTCTCTCGCTGTGGAGCTGTCACTGTTACAGATTGTAAGGTGGTTTTTATGATTTAAAGGGTCAGATTGGTTTAATAATTCAGATGAAACAGGTTCAGTCTCCTCAAAAGGCACACATTTATAAGAATTGGTTTAAGAAGTTTTTACACTTGTGACACTTTTTGTCTGACATTTATCTGAATACCTCACACTTTGAATTTAGTCTTATCTCCAGATTTTGTCCTAGATAAAACAAACAGAGACTTCACAAACATGTACATACACAGACTGCAAGAAGAGCATTTAGTACAAGTACAGACTTTGAGCATACAGTGCAATCACACATAAAAACCGCAGTGGTTGTTTAGTGATGTATTTTCTGAAGTAGTTTTGAACATTAAGAGAAGGGTTGTTGTGTTATTACAATGCACTCGACTTAAAGGACAAACTAACGCAGCTCATGATTAAAGTGACTGATTTGAGGATTCTTGCAGCATTTGCACAGACGGGTGCTCACTGAGAGACGAAGGATGGATGCTTCACAAAGAGGAACTTTGTAGAGTTTTTGTTTTGGCTGTAGAGTCTAGCGGCACACACCACAACTAAGGGATCATGTTAGTGGGAAATAGACCCCAGCGTGTTTCACCCTGAAGGGATTCTATTCTGTGTAACCACCCGCTCACTATACGTTGTTCCGTTCATTGACCGGCTACCAACCAAAGACACAAACAAGTTGACTCCAAGTTTTGATTTATAGATGATTTTATTAATCTAAAAATGATTTAGTCATGCATTAAAAATGAAAAAAATCCCTCATTCGATGGTTGGTAGCACCTCCATGGCATCTACATTCTTATCAGTCCACTTGGGGTCAAACTAATATTACACATCCCATTTTTTGTACTCATCACTCCCTTTCAGAATCAATGTGACATCTTTTAATCACCTCTCTTTTCCAACCAACGTTCAAAACCCCCCAAACTTCTGATGTACTAACATAAAGATGCAGCATGTGTTCACATTTAAGTAAACCAGTAAATATTTCATATTTCTGCTTGAAAATGAGGAGATTGGTTATCAGAGCACAAGTCATTACAGTTTCTCTCAAACAGCCGACGTTTTCATGTACGTCACCAATAAGGAAAAAATGGCATCATGTGAGGATTCATGGTTTGTGTTCAGAGTAAAAATGCCTTGAAGATGCAGAAGTGTTGTAATTCTTAATCAGCCTAAGATAAAAAGCCTCAGATGGTTTGAAGAGTCATTGTTCATAACTCGTAATATAAAGAATGATGGACCCACACAGAAGCTACAGTCCTCATCTCAGGGGTCACTGGTTCGACTCCCATGTCTTCCCCCACTCTCTACTCCCCACATTTCCTGTCTCTCATCAGTCGTCCTGTCAATAAAGGCAAAATTCCCAAAAAGTGATGTACCCCCGGGAACACACAAACTGCAGTGACTTCGTCTGTTTGAACAATGATGGTCAGACACCCTGGAGACGATTAAAGGGTCCGCAATGTCTCTGCAGAGTCCAGGCCCTCCACTCAGTCTGAGAGAGGCCTCTTAACCGCAAAGCCGTCTCAGCTTAACAAACATCTCTGCTCTGCATGTCACTCTGTCTGAGCCGCAGTGCAGAGCAGGTGAGCTGTGAGAGAAAACTCAAATGTCAACTCTAATGAGTTTTCTCGAGTCCTACTTTTGTGGATGGAGAGTCTGAGTGAGTGTGAGCTTAATGAGAGTCGGACTGTTCTGACCTCATCATAGAGACTGTAGTCTAGAGAGCAGCAAGAGCACTTTGTTTTCACATTCTCTGTGGATTCTGTATTTGAATGTTTTCAACATGCCTTGTATTATATGTCAGAAACTTTGTGAGCTGTGCTGCTGCCTGTCTTGAAAAGGAGATTTTTAATATCAATGAGTTATTTCCTGGTTAAATAAAATTAAGGTGGACATTTTTGTCCTTTTTCTTCTTCTTCTATCATCACCATCAGTTTTTGTTTCATGAGTAGAGGAGAAATATTAAAACAAACCATGTGATATTTCACAAGTAAAATGCTGAAGTCAGACTCGCTGTACACACACTAGTGTCCCCTTCTTGCTTTTTGTTGTTCTCTCTTCTTTGTCACCACAAACACACAAGACCTGAATAAAACAAGACCATGCATGTTTTCTGAGGTTCTTGCCAGGTATTCTGGGAAATCAGGTTAGTCTCAAAATGAAGACAGAAGTAGGTTAAACATGTCTGAGAAAAGCAGATGCAGTAGCAGTGAATGACTCCTACAGCACATGCAAATTCTACATCAACAATACAAATTGTGAGGGTATCTGTGGGTGGAATTCTCATTTATCCTCCAAATTGTGTGTTTCTTTTTGACCACAGTTTACCAAACATTGGTCTATACGCTGTCTTTCCACAAGCTTTGGGTGTCCAATAAACTATGAGGTCACATGGAGGAGAGACTCTGCAGAGAAACTCGCCAAACTCTTCCGTCATCTCCTCAAACCCACAAACCCAAACTTGCGTTATCATCACCCCGCTGCAGCTCTCTCTCTGTCTCTGCGTCGACCGTCTGTGGCTCTGGCTGCAGCAGTGGTCTCAGATTTCAAACAGCCTGCGGTCTGCTGCAGGCACGGAGACAGCAGTCGTCCCCCCGTCCTCAGAACAGACAGGGAGAGACACTGTAACACTGCCCTGTAATTACAGGTCATGTTTTTTCTTCTCCTAATACGTTAAACAGATGTGCTTAAAATGATGCTGAACGCTCAGACCCAGAGTTAGACATGATGACCCGTCATTACTATCAGCTGGGGAAGGAAAACTATTCAGTTTGCGGAATCAATCCAGGTTTAAGATTCTCAAAGTGAAAACGTGTATTATCTTATTGAAGTAAGTGTGAAGAGTCGCAGAGGTTTCAGGTACATTAACAATGAAAGCCCACAAAGTAAACTCAATTTAGAACTTTTTAAAAAGTGAATATCTGATAGTGGCCTCCTGTTAGAATACTTGAAAGCATGTATTTTCGGAAAATCCTGTAAAAACTCAGAGACACCCTTTAATCAGTTTTCATGATGCCAAAATCTGTCACAGTTTTTGAAGGCTTCAAATGACAGTGTTGTGATGATGAAGGCATCAGACTCTCCTCCTCTCCAGTCCCCAGCAATAGAACAAGTTGTCCAACCACATCTGATCTGCACAGTACCTTTCTACTTCTGAGAAACTCTTAGACCCAGCTCTTTGTAAACAAAGATGTGCAATGCTAAAGTTGATGTTGATCACAGTGGCATTAATGATGATGATAGTGAGGTTTCATGATAATGATGATATTGTGTTTAGTAATACATCCTGTGAATCTCCTCTAGTGCTGCATGGCTGCTGGGTCGGCATTTGAAACAGTTTGTGACACTTCCTCATGTTGTTCCCCCCTGTTTAGATCCTTCCTCATGTTGTTCCCCCCTGTTTAGATCCTTCCTCATGTTGTTCCCCCCTGTTTAGATCCTTCCTCATGTTGTTCCCCCCTGTTTAGATCCTTCCTCATGTTGTTCCCCCCTGTTTAGATCCTTCCTCATGTTGTACTCACTCTCAGATGTAAGTCGCTTTGGACAACAGCATCTGCTAAATGAAATTATAACACTGTGACATTGTTTTGTAACATTTTAACTTCTTTAAAAGAGAACTTAAAGTTTTCTTTTTTTCTTTGTATTTTTATCTCAAGAGCACCCCAAACAAACTAATCTAACCTCACATTTTTATAGTTGTATTGATCTTTTATTGATCCTGCCCTTAACCTTTAAGGGGTCTTTTGTTTTTTTGGTTAAATGGTGATGTATAGTTATATGGTCGTCTGCATTTCATTGATTATCACAAAATTGCTGTTCAGGGATGTTAGTATTATTGTTGACCATGCATTGCATCGTACTGTATCGTATCGTATCTTATCGTATCGTATCGTGTCGTGTCTTGTCTTGTCTTGTCTTATCGTGTCTTATGGTGTCGTATCGTGTCGTAGGGTATGGTGTCGTAGGGTATGGTATGGTATAGTATCATGTGTCATGTCGTGTCGTATCGTATCATATAGGTCTAGATGTGCTCTGTTTGTCTTGAGATAGCATTAGTTGTGATTTGGCGCTATATTAATAAAGATTGACGGATTGAAAATTGCACACAGATCTCAAAATTACAAACCTACAGTTACTTTGTTTCATCGGAAATCCCAGTGGTGAAGATTTTTTTCTGAGCCCTAAACAGTCACCTTGTCTTGACCAGACCAATCAAGTGATGTTTCATTGTCAATGCAAAATGAACATGCATTTTACAAACATCACAAAAGATTGCCTGAAATGAAATTATAAGAAAATAATCATGTCCATATGAAGCCTCAGCTATCCTCAGATCATGGTCAATAAGGTTGAAAGTACAAGCTTAGGAAGTATGATGACTAGGGAAGGAAGGAGGAACAAGGAGTATGTGGTTGACGGAGACCTTGTGGTGCATTTTTGCTTTAAAGAATCATTTTGGATTCAAATAAAACAACATGTTACAACACAGGTAGCCTACCCCTGTAAAACATGTCAACAGCAGAAACACAAAGAGGCTTAGTTACAGCTGTACAGGGTGTCAGATAGTGTGATTGGTTAGCTGAACTTGCTGTGAGTTGATCCTGACATTGTTCAATATATATTGACTTTTAAACACATCCTTGGCGTTGCCATTCCCTGCCAAAACCTGATACATATTGTGTTATCATATCCTCCTTTGATCACTGGTGCCCACTCATGTGTGCCATGATTCACAGTGATGTCTTTGAAATAGCTCTCCATGTAGGTGTCAGATGCCCTAAAGGAAGAAATCCTCCCTCTTTATTCTTATGTAACGCTTCACATCAGAAACCTGTGGCAGCTCATTTGATCAAATTCACTGCAGTTAATTGGCCATGAAGATGATGAGCCTGTGTCCGTCCCCTGAGGTGGAAAAGGAACACTTTTTTAAATGTGTGAATGTCATTTGAGTGCATGCCTGACCTGGTCGCAGGTATCTAAAGAGGAAACAGTGTTAATAACTCTGGGTGCACATTAGCAGACATCTGTGCTCGTCTCGGTGAGGTCGAGGCATCTTGGCACCGAGCTGTGTGAGCAGCTACAGTCATTACTGCTCGTCTCCTCTCAGCCATGAAAGACGAGATGAGGCCTTTTGGCACTCAATGCCTCTTGTACACTGTGTGTGTGTGTGTGTGCGTGCATGTGTGTTTGCAGCTACCCGTTCCTGTGTGTGTTTGTTTGTATACTAGGCTCATTTGTGTTTCAGTCGTACATGTCTGTCCACACACAGTCCCCCTGCTGCTTTGGTGTGTTGTCTTTAACATGTCGAGTGTTTGTGGAGGAGACATGAGAGTCCTGGTTGCTCCTCGTCGTGTCTTCCCTCAGGCCCGAGCAGGCTGAATGGATCCATTTGGCCCAAAAGACTTTCTTTCTGAGGATGTAATGGAGTGTGTTTAATCCTGGTCACTGATACCTCCTCATCCCTCACTGTCTTCCTCTTCCTCCCCTCACTCCTCTTCCTTCATCCACTTTTTCTGCCTGTTCTGTGCATTTTTAACACATTTTTTGTCCTTATAGTTTTTGTTAACTTTTCAATGAATAATAAACAAAACAATAATGAACAGAAAAAAGAAAACTGAAATCTGAAAACTGAGGGATACATTTCACAGACCAGAAAGACAATCACAAACAGGAATAAATACCGACAGGGCATCTGGGTAAAGGTCCATTGCATCCTGATACTGTTGGACTCTGCAGTGTCTCTTGAACACTTTAGTTAACTTTTCTCACCTGTTCAGTAAGACCTGACCGATACAAGGTGTTTGAAACTGATCTCAATAGCGATATTTCCATTTATTTTATCTTTTTAAGTTATATTTTTAGGCATTTTTGCCTTTAATCAATAGGACAGCTGAAGAGAGACAGGAGATATGGGGAGTAAAGAGTGGGGGAGGACATGCAGTAAATGGTTGAGGCTGGAATCAAACCCGTGACCTCTGTGACAAGGGCTATGGCCTCTGTGTACGGGGCGCACGCTTAGACCGCTAGGCCAATGGCGCCCCAGTTTTCCACTCCTATTCACTTTCTTTTTACATTACTAACTGACTTTAAAGTTTTTAAATGACTTGACCAAATAAATTACTTAGTGATGAGTCATGAAATTAGTGACTATATATTTTTTTTAACATATTTTGGCATTTCTCTATTTTGAATTCTTGTGATTTATGTGCACAAATATACAGATATACTGCCAAAGGTGTGCTATTAGAACAAACATCGGCTGTTGAAAAACTGATATTGGTTGGCCACGACTCTTTAGTGTCTATTACTTTATAAGGTTAAAGTTCTGAGTCTATTATTCCAGCCAGACTGAGCATGTGTAAAGTGTCTTTCAGTTGTTTCACTTGGCTTTTAAATGTGATGCTTTTAGCTTTAGCTCTGAGTGTCTATAAAGTTTTCCTAAGCTTCATGTTCACAAAGTTGTACAGCTGCTGTCGGAAAATGTTTGCTTCCAACACTTCTGACATGCACTACAAACCACCCAGATATTGATTTAATCACCATACTTCTGTTTTAGAAAAAAGAACCCAACATGTACACCTCTGGATTGAATTTCCCAGAGACCTATCAAACCTTCACACTTTTAAAATCCTCTTAAACAACAGCTGTTGATGATGTTTCTTCCATTCACTGGCTTTTTTTTTTCTGCTGGGTGTTGCACTTTTCCGACTCCAGCAGCCAAACGTAGACACAGTGCAGCGTCATATTGATATTTCCAGAGCTGGAGCAGTCTGAAAGGAAAAACATTTTTCCACTCTCTGAAACAATAAAAGTTAAATGTGAGGTCATTCGTAGAGCACCAGCCTTGTTTTAGACTTAACAGTTTACACCAGTGCTCAACAGCTATACACGTCACACCAAGATCAGATGATACTCAGTAACTCAGGACATGTTGAGTAAAGGAGAACATATGAAGGCACGCAAAGAGAAAGGAGTTCAAGTTTGTCAGATTGAATTGGTTTTGAATCTTTATCTGAAATATTACATCATTGTGTCATGGTTTTATGAGGGTGTAGAGACTTTAATTACAATCACAGGCTGTTTCATTTAGGAGTCCTTCAGAATACTTGCCTCTGATAACACTAAACTATTAAAGTATCAGCTCACACTTATGTAGTGTTAGGGACAAGAGTTAAAGGGTAGTTCGTTCTCTTTAAGCAGGGTTGTATGAGGTAGTTGTCAAGTCCACCACAGGCGGAGGAACACTTATGTGTTGGTCTGGAAATAACTGTTTTCTAACAGCAATTGGTGTATTGGTCGGACTTTCTGAAACTTAGCTGTATTTGCGTTGTAGTGACCCTGTCTGTCTTTTGACATCCAGATAAGTGTTTTTTTTATTAGGTTCTGTAAAGGAAGTTTTGTGGTAAAAACAGGATTTTCTGCACTCCAGTCACACTGGTCCTCGCTGTGTGACCATCAGGGATTGTCTAAAATGTCACATGACTGGTTGTGTTGCATTGTGGAAAAACCCTCATTTCATGCTTTTCTTCTCTGTACTGCATGGTGTAAAACAGGCTTTGTTACTCTTTCACCACAGCCCTAAAGCCCCAGTTTAGATCCAGTAGTGAACGTAAACACTGCTGTGATGATATACGAACAGATTTGTATGTGGCGCCACAGTCAGTGTTTCAATTGTGGTTCAAGTTTGACCCCATTGTTTGTCTCAAATTTGGCTGGGAGTGAAGTCTCCAAAACTCCTTTGTCATGGTTTTTATATCCGACCAACAGTTTATACATTACAATACTTTTTTGCAGCACGGTGAGTCTCTGTTTTTTTTATTAATTAGTCAAAAAGAAAACAGGCGACGTGCTGAAAACAAACTTTAAAGCCACAAAGGTCAAAACAGAAGAAGAAATAGAAATGTTTTACTATCGCTGTGATGCTGCTGTTATGGCGTTGTTGTGTTGAAGCCCCCCTTGTGCTACACTTCCTGTCTCACCCAAAGCTGCTGTCATTGTCCTGGGAGTGGACACAGGAAGTGGAAATCTCCATGGCGACAACAGAGGAGTGGTGCTGTTTGCTCTTACTGCGTCTCCCGCTCTTTCAGGGAAACCCTCCGCATCTATTCCTCACAGCAGCCTGATGCACGGTTCAGTGTCTGGACGGTCTGCAAGGTCTTCTTTTTCTTAGATGCATTTGAGTTTTATTAAAAGAGTCACATTTTCAAAAGTGTAAGGAATAAATGAGTAACCAGTGATTGAGGGAAAATCAAACATTTTTTCTTCCATCTTCTCTCTAATACTTTTCAAGATTTTTTCCAATAGGCTTCTGCTTTTGATGTTATTCTTCTGTGTAACCTTAGTTGTATTGAAACTAAAGCTCAAACTTGCAGGGTTAACATATCCACTCGATCTCTTTCCTGAGAGGCCTGAAGTGTTGGTGAAAAAAAGCTCCACAGTGCACAGGTTCTCAGTACAGAAACTCAGACACTGTAGATTCCCGAGCACACAGTAGCGTGCAGTGTATTTTTACAATGTTGTCCTTGGAGCCGCTGCACTCTGTATTAATTTCCTTCCTCTGCTTTCTCCCTCCACTCTCTCTCCGGCCCTCTCAGGCAGAAACAATGTCGGTCCTGCTCAGAAAAGGCAGATAAAACAGAAACACACACGGCTCTTCCTCTGGTGACATATTTTCTTGTCACCTGTTGGTGTTCGGCTGGAGGAACGTGCAGAGGGAGTCAATGCTGTCTGAGTGTTTGATTCACAATGAGCGGCCTCGGTGAACGTCTGCTGTGAGCACAGAGGGATCTCAGAGGCCTTCAGTGGTTTTTAATCAGTGTGGACAGAGATGCCAGCGTGGACTCGTTCCAGCTCGGCTCCGGCCTCGTGGACTCAGGTGTCTCTCTGACACACTTCTTGTAGCTGAAAAACAAGCAGCATGAAGGGTACCACATAGAAGAAAACTATTAGATAATTGATTCACTGATTGATTCATTTATTGCATACCTTTTAAATTTGTCTCCTGATTTATTTTCCTCAGCAGTGGTTTGTTTGTCGTCTGTGAAGGTTCTCAGTTTGTTTGTTGAAGCAGCTGTGACCTGTTTGCTTAAATTTGTTTGCTTGAAACTAGCGTACATCCTAATTTTATCTTCTGTCTGACTTGATTGAAAACAGGCATGAAAACAAAAATATTCTTTTATATCTGATCAAAAACAAGCGCATCTGATGGAACTTTCTGTTTGTGTGAGTTTTGGTGCCCCCTGTGGAAAAAGCAGTACCTAGGGAACACTGCAGCTGTTGGCGAGGAGGCTCAAAGCCCGCCTCTTTACCTCACACTAGCTCGACAGCAGACAGGTTGAGTTCAACATTCCCAATATGGCCGCCACCGCCTGGCTTCAAAACAGCGCTTCAGAAACAGATGTGTTACGTCACAGATAATACGTCGATTATTTGTACAGTCTATGTCTATGACACTTTCATCTGCAGAGACAGCATGGTAGGTGTTCTTTAAAGTCCTCAAAGATAACCATAAAGAAAAAGCAAATCTGTATGCTGATGATCTTGGTTGCTGCTGTACAATGTTGATTTCATTGATTTCAGATATGGTTTGATGGTTCTGTGGCACATTTAAAGTGTTTTTTCAAGATTAGAATCAAACTTGGAATTGATTTGTGAAAGGTCGATCAGCTGGAAGATTAATCCATTAATCGTTTCATCTTATTTAGGTTAAAAGACAGAAAATTGAATTACCAGTTTGTTGTCTCTGTAGAAATGTTGCTGAAACCTGAATCAAGGAGCGACAACCCCAATCCTCTAAAAGGTGGTTTGACATGAAATGCTTGTTTTGATAAATTTGTCAAAAAATTCAGTAATAAGTAATTCCAACATTAGGTAAAACACTTTCTGTTTGCATGAAAGTGACTCTGCATTGGGACAGAAATGGATGAAGGTGTCAGGGAGCATCAGCAGTGTGTTTTTTCTCAGCTCTGATGGTGAATATGTCACTGAAAGCTGGATTGAAGCCGGATGGATTATATCAGCTGTCAGATAAATAGGTCAACTGCTGCACTAATAAACACATCAACACTGATACCTTGGCACACTGAAGCCAGGTTGACTCCTATATTTCTTCTTCCTTCTCTCTCTCTCTCTCTCTCTCTCTCTCTCTCTCTCTCTCTCTCTCTCTCTCTCTCTCTCTCTCTCTCTCTCAACCAGCCGCATCTTCTCTCCCTCTTTCTCTCTCTGTCTCTGCTTGTTTCTTACTCTCTGTAACTCATCAACTCTCATCTGCTCCTTCCTTCTGCATGCTTCTTTTCCCTCTCATTGTCTTTTCACTCTCTCTATTTCAGACAGAGCTCATGTTCCACACCCCGGCCTCCACTTTCTAGTCATTAGCTGTTACATAGCCGGACAGAGAGACTTGAGAGTCGTGTGAGTGAGCGCAGAGCGTGCTTTTGAGGCGGTAAAATGTATACAGGTCATCTGTCAGTGCATGAGAAAAACAAACTCCCTCTGGGCTTTCATTGACAAGTTAATCCAGGACGGATACTGTTCACCTCCACTCCCTTAAATTCACCTTACTCATTCCTCTCTAATGGTTCATCAGAGTAGTTAATCAAGCTCAACTGCATGTTCAGATTTTATTGGTGTTTTTATTTTCAGTGAGTACTGCTGTAATTGTTGCAGCTTGTCTCGTCTATTCTTTGACGTTGCACTCCTGAACATGTAGCAATCTTTTAAATAATCTTTAAATAATCGAAGTAGCGGCAACTCTGGGAACTGTACTAAATACGGCATTAGCTAGTGAGATCCTTTGTCTTCCACCATGGGAAAAAGATGGGGCATCAAGTGCTGTAAATTCAGGGATTTTATCGTTAACTGCGTTAGCTTCTGTGATGTCTGTAGAACTCCCATCAGATCTTACCAGTATACTACTGTGAGAACATATCTCCCATGTTTGCAAGTCTTCTGCTGCTGTCATGTAAAGAAAACGAAGTCCTGGTTCTGGAGGAATGATCTCAGTCCACACTTTAAGCTTTAAGGAAGAATTTTCATGTTGTCACTGGAATTTGAACAAAACCACTGAAACCCAAATGTAAAAGACGCTGACTACAGTGTTGGCACTCTTACGCTTCTCATTTTCCGTTGACCTAAATTAGCGTCAAACGTGGTCGTTCAGCAGCGAGTTAAATACAGGGAGAAGTTACAGCAGGCTGCTCTGCCATATCCTCATGTTACAGCCAATTTACCACACAGTGCAGAAAAAAGGTAACCTCTGTGAGCCATTGACTTATTGGTGGTTTGAGCACCTCTCCAAAGAAAACAAAGGTGTTAAATGATCAGATGTTTTGGGTTAGATCTACTACTGTAATCATTGCTCCAGAGTAAAGCTCCACAGTCATGGAGGAGGTTCATTTTTCAGCTGTTGGTCTAAATTGTGAGGAATCTGGAGCTGAAAACAATGATTACTTTTGTTTTAATCTCATTACCAGTCGTATTTACCCCTGACAGATTTCTCTTAAGGATCTCTTAGGATTATACATCTTTTTTGTGGGTTTATACTTTAAAAAATGAGAAGGAAGTGCTCTCTGGGCTGGAGATCTTGCTAACTGCAATTTAGCTAGCCTCCCAAAGTACCACTATGTAATTTGACCAGAATTAGTGGACTTTTTAGAAATAATTACAGTTAAATCCCCACATTTTAGAGACTGTTATGAGGACATTTTGACTATTACCTTGATAAATCAGGAATTTCAGTTCCTCACAATCAGACAATGAACTAAACAACTATCCTGTAACTTCAGCAGCCCCCACAGAGACTCAGGCTGGAGAATTGTTTCTCTTTCCTTGACAAGGTCAACTCCTCTTGTTGAGCTACAGTGTTGCCTCCAGGCTGAAGGTCAACTATTTCTGCAGGACACTGCAGAGGCAGAGTGGTGTTACACTTTGATACATTTAGGGTGAAGGATTGGTGACCTGTAATTATGTTTATGTGTGAGTTTGTTGAACATGTTGGTGCTTGTATGGCATGTTCACTGCCCCATCAATCAGCTGACCCCTACATTTGTTTCATACTACAGCTGGGGCTATGTTTACTGCGGTCTAAAGAGAAGTTCACACTACAGTAAATACATCTGAAAACAACCTGCATGGATTATTTAATGATCAACAAAACCGTCTCTCTGGAGGCTTGCATGTCCATCTACTTGTTGTCCTCAGCCACAACAATTCATAAAGAGACAGTTTTACATGTATTCATTATAAAGGCACTGAATGAAAGCTTGTACATTTACCAAGCCTTCTGAGTGCAAATTAATTCTCAACATGGGAGTCAGTTTCACAGGAAGTCTATCATGTAAAGATCAACTTTTGCCACCACTGCAATTCTTCAGCTGTTTTTTTTTTGGCCCTCAACCGCGTTGACAACGAGGAAGAAACGCGGAGTTACACTTTGTAAGACTCTTCTATGAACTATGCAAGGAGCATATCACATGCTGTTGAGAGCTGCAGATGATATGGTAATTACAAATTCACTTCACAGTATGGTCTTACTTTTAAACTCCACATGTAAAATACTTCTCTCATAATATTTAAATATTACCCCCTATCATTTATAACAGGTTTGACAGCAGCCATCTAAACGTGTCACTGCTCAGACAATATCCAGGCAAAGTATTCTCTGCAGCAACTAATTCCCTTGTTGTTGAAATAATAATTTGAATTCCCATTAATGGAATAGTCTAAAGGTTAGAAAACAGTCACATTGAGCAGTCCATTCAACACAGCCAGACACAAGATCACAGAGTCTGCGGGTAAATGTTGTCTAGTTGGTTTGCCAAGTGTGGCTAAAATTAGCCGAGCTAACACCACCAACCTTCAGTCCTCCTTGCAGGTTAACGTGTACATGCCTGTGCTGGTTACACGTTTCTCCAGGTGAGCCGTTATATGCCAGTTTAACCAGATGCTTCCTTTCAACTGTATCTAAATTTTTTAGATCACTATGGCATGCCATCTGGTTTCTGTGTCTGTTTACCTCCGGGTTGTAGAGCATTATAGCATTATGACAGTAGCCATTAACCGGATCTATAGCCTTGGTCAGTGGCAGTTGATTTCACCGAAGGTTAGATACAGCGTATGACCAACATTTCTGGCCCTTTAATTTTGGTCCTGTTTAACAAAGATGAAAATGTGAAATGGGTTGCCTAAACAAACACATTCTAAAACATACACTGTATGCAGACGATACTGCTACATTCAGATACTTAAAGCTGGGGTTGGTAGTCAGATTTAGATACACTTTTTGTTATACTGGTTAAAATGATCTTTATGTCCTGATGGCAATCAATACATAATGTGTTCCTAAAAAAGAGCCAAAAAAGCTGCTATCTACAGCCGGAGTAAACCTGGAAAAACGCCAACCAATCACCGTTTTTGGGTCCCAGAATTTTAAACCAATCAAATCCTGTCCTGCCGTTCTGCCCGCCTCCTGTGCGTACATTTCCCCAGCGTGCACGCCGAGTCCCCATCCCCTGCCTCTGCTTCCCCTGACTCTACTGACTGCCCCTCTCGCTCTACCTCGGGCCTGTCCCCTCTGACCCGATGAGGTGCTTTGCTCAGGACTGTAGTCCGGATCAGAGTCTAAAAAGCTCTCACCTACAGAAAATGTATATGTGCTGTAGCATCCATCCGGGCGCTGTAAGGATGACGAGCTGGTTCGTGAACACGTTGATCTGTACTAACCGGTCACTGTCGGCCGTGATCACACCAACCAACAAACAGGGTTCACACGCGTCCTGGAAAACCTGGAAAACCTAGAAAACAGTTGACCAGTTTTCCAGTACTGGAAAACACCTGGAAAATGGGAGAAAAAGTTAAATGTCCTGGAAAATCACATATAGTCCTGGAAAATTATTCCAACATGGCTGCGTGCGACCTGACCCAGTTAACAAAACACATCCCCATTCATTGAAAGTTGAGTGCACTCTGTGCTGGAAAAGACAGCGACACTGTGCAACTTTTTTCACATCTTTTCTCCTTCACTTCATAATCATGCATTCACAGAAAACAGATATTAGATTATTATATACTGCTAAGTCATGGTAAAGGAAGATGGAGGGAGCTACCTGGCCTGTATGGTAGAGCTAGAGTGTGGACTGGAACTATTTCGCACATACTACCCCAACAAGTTCTTTGGTTACTTGAAATACCAATGACGGGTTATCTTTGGTGTTTCAGAGTTATGAAAGCAATGTCAAAGTCAAGCCTAGTGTTGACCTAATGTATCATAAAATGATGATCCGATCTCTTCCATACAGTGCTTATAAATCAGATACATATTTAGTACTAGCCAATACTTAAAGCCCAGGTATCAGAACCAGTACTGAACAGTGTATTCAGTGTATTCAGTACATCATTAGGAACTGTTAAGAGCCTGGCTGGCTTTAAATGCCATTTTATCAGATTCACTAAACTTACCTCAAAGCATGTGGAAGTTCTTAACCTTAAATGCAGGCGTTGTTTTGTTGTCTTTGTAACACTTTCAGTATCTCTTCCATATGACAACTCAAAGCACATTCTTCACATGGTTCAGTGGAGCTTTCTAGTGCCCTTCCCTTTTCTTTACAGTTGGTTTTACGACTGCTTGTACTGTACGTGTTTTATGTCTGAAGTGCAATTTCCTTTTGGCTGTAACTCTGAGGGGGGATGGGCCTGTTTTTGAAGCTAGTGGAGCCCTATTAAAAGTAGGGAAATGAGTTTCTGTGTGGTATGTATACTGCGTAACAGTCTGTTTCTCTGTCTCTTATCTGCCCTATCTGTGCTGTTATGGACTGCCATAATTAGCACCTTCTTCCCATATGTGACACGGGTAGACACCCATAAACTCCTCTATACTGCACCTGAGACTTAAACCTGAAGAGACTAACAGCCAAATTTCACCAGATCCATGTCCGGTCGGTCTCAGGTCCGTCTCCAATCCCTCACGGCACTGGATCTGACAGGTTTCTATTCTAGTCAATGTGTTAACTCCCACTGGATCCACTCCGTTGTGTTCCGGCTGCTTCTCTGACCCGGCAGGTCGGAACACAATGGATCAGAGAAGCAAGACTTCTATTTTTGCTGGATGCCGGAGCACAACGCATCAATCGGCACAGAGCAGATGGAGCAGGACAGAAAGTCAGGCAACAAAACTTAAAACATCCTGTTAATTTTCAGAATAAAACACTGTGTTATCACTAGATCGTATTTCACTTAACTACAACAACAAACCGTCATGATGAATGGAGCCTGGAGTCAACAGGTCAGAGGTTTTCAGAGGACCATAAAGACAACATGGATGAGGAGAGGAGGAGGATATTTATTAATGCAGTAATTACAACGGAAAACCTCGGTCACATGACTCCAGCTGTCCGGTGGTCCTCCTGCGCCGTGCTGCATTCTGAAAACGTAACCGGTGGGTGTTGACGAACGAGAGAGCACGGAGCCGGACCGGACACGGATCTGGTGGAAGTCCTGTGTGACACATGCCTCTGCATTCCAGTCATGAACACACTGAATACTGTCCCTTGTGGTCTTTGGCTCTACTTTGCAGCAGGTGAAGGTTTCACACTTTTGGTTAATGTTAAAAATAGTTAAACAAATAGTTTGATAAATTCTTTTTTTATATTTGACAATATTAGGAGAGTCTGGAGGTGTCCCCCGGACCAGTTTTAGCACCAAACATTTTTTTTCCTGCATTGTGATATTTTTTTATGCAGCAATGTGTTGCTTTTCTGCACTCCTTTTGTGATATGATGTAGTCTTGTGTCCTCTTTTGTTTTTCTTCTGTTTTTGGAATCACTATTAGTGTTCATTTGGGACCTTATTACAACCATTAAAACTATCATCATATAAGTAGGGCTATGTGTAGTTCATGAGTATGTGGTTTTGTGTGACATAACTGGAATTACTTTATTTTGTTTACGCTCTTGTCACACACTTGTCAAGTGAGGTCCTCGCAATCGGCCCTGAATTCATCTTGTCCCCATGAATTAATATTAGGAAAGAAATCAAGATGGCACCAGAGTTTCATGAAAATGATGGACGAGCAGCATCAGGAGTTATTTTTTACCACCTCTACCCTGACCCCTGTAAGGCCAAAGACCTGAGCTACCCAGTCTTGCAATTGAAGTCAAATTATCAAGGAGTGCGTAGAGTGCTCCTCTGACATGTCACTAATAAACATGGCACCTAAGTTTGTCTCTATGGAGCCGCAAGATTCTCAGATGAACCCACGAAAACGTGTAGATGAGACATGAGAGTTCACAGTCCAGTGCTAGCTCACACACCTCTGTGAAACACATACAAGTTCTCTGTGGCTGCAGGTATAATAGAGACACCACAACTTTATGAGCTCTGAATACATGAGCTGAGCCCTGATGACAGCGACACACACACACACACAGACACATACACACACACATATGCTAACACACAAAGCTTTGCAGAAAGATGACTTAACGTGGTAAAAAGCTGACCAAACTTGATCCTTCACTCCTGCAACAATGGCAGTCATTGAGGAGTGTGAGTCACATGGTTGAACCTCTCCTTGGTTAACTGTCAGAGGGAACCTCCAAACAGACATTCAGCAGGCAGCAATGTTCAGATTATAGAAAGAGTGAAGGCTTTCATTTTCCTCAATTATTATTATATATTCAATAATTTGAATATGCAAGCAACAAGGGTAGTTAAGTCTTCTGCATTTCCAGACCTAAAAAAATAAGAAATATTTGATTGTTGATCAAGAAAAAAGACTTGAACGTCAATATATTTTATGATGTTGACCCCGTCAAGACCCTTCAACAATTACTCATAAGGTTCTTGTCAATAGTGAGTGTATTACCTAAAAGGGATCCCAGACAGTTTGGCTCCTTTGTTGAGAAACCAGCCAGAGAACCAGAGCGAAAGCTAGGCTATCAACCACTGCAGACGGGGTCAGCTCCACCACCCAGTCAAGCAAATTCTGACCCAACACTGATGTTGGTGTATTTGGAAAATCTTCAGCGCTGAACTTTGCTGCCGTGACACATCTGTGTTCTTCTGCCTGCAATGTACTGATCAGTTATTCGGTTTTGCTTAAAATGATGTCAAACTGAAATGCAAATATATCAAAATTCACAATATGTCAGTTTACTCAGCAGAAGTCAAGATGAGTCATGCATTATAGACCTGAATAGCTGATCAGTGCACTGCAGGAGGAACACGTGTGTCACGTCTGGGAGTCCTGCAAAAACAACCAAGCTTCATACAGCAAAGTAAAGCACTGTTGTTTTCTTTTTAATAGAGTGTACATGTACAGCAAAGAGTCAGGGCCTGGAGTCAGTTCAGTGACTGTTGCATCAAGGACGGCAGCCTTTGTATATGTGGCATGCCAAATATTAGTTTGTCCCAGCTACGTGAATACAAGCCTTTCAAAATGTTCACTCTTTTTTTCTCAAAAGTATAAGTTACAAAGTTGCTTGTGCAGAAATCTACTGCAGAAGAGACAGAGGCATTCATTCTGCACACATTTCTATCTTAGGGACAAACTTTAAAGTAAAGTTCAATACTCGCTATTCCTCTCTCTGCATGCATGAGAAAGCCACAGGTAATGTTAACAAGTTGAGTACACATTGCTGCATTAAATCCATTGTATGTCACAGTGACACTCATCACTTCCTCAATACAACGTGTCATTGTTCAGCTTTCACTCATCCTGCAGGTTGTTTTTCACCACTGATCTCAGAACAGATAAGTTCAACCTTCACTCTTAACTCTGCTGAACTCAGATACAATCTGATCTGGGTTTGACTCGGCTCACAGTAAAGACGCATGTGTTGTTTGCTTTACATACAGAATTAGCTTTTATGTGAATTCCAGCTTTACTGCCTGTAGATATCAGAGGTGAGATTGGGGTCTGTTCTGATCCGCTTCAGGAAGAGTCTCCTCAGTCCTAACCCTGGGTCAGATTACTTGACTGAGATTCCTTGATCTGGGAGCATTCAGGTGATGTAACCGGATCTGTTCCTGGTTCAGTCATCAGGGGAGGGCAGAGGGTAGAAGAGGCCGCTGCAGGTTTCCTTCTCCAGCTGTGCTCGCTCTGCTCTGTCACCTCCTCCGGGGCACAAACCCGCAGCTTATCTCCAACAAACCTGCTTTTTTCCCTCTTAAACTTACCATGTGGACACACATGCTCAGCACTCAGGTGGAATGACATCATGCCTCAAACATGTTCCCCTCTCTGTTTCTTTTTTCTTTTTATTTTCTCTGGACACTTTCAGCAGCAGGGTCACTCTGTGTTTGCTACTTTGAATAAGTTATCATAGAACAATGTGACTGATAACAACAGTGCAGGGAGTGTATGTGCATCTGTGGGAGAACAGAATACAATGTTGACTTTTTAAAGGGCAAAAATTCATTTCTGAAGGTTTGTAGTATCAGTAGTTGGCCTTTCACAGGCAGCTGCTTTTTTCTTTTCTTCTCTTTCTCCAGCCCAGAGCACAATGATGGACACGAGTAGAATTCATGAAAACATTAAGAGCACATGAACTTATGACGGCATATTCGTTCATGGGGTGACTTCATTGGATGGACTTTTATACAGTTGAGAGTGACTGCCTAAAACTGCCTGCAGACCCCTTGATATGGACTCTGGAGTGGTTTCACACACAGCAGGATTAAACAATGAAGGGTATCACTTACCTTTAATGATCAAACCAGAAAAAATAACCAGAAAAACATTAGAAGTAAGAGGGCTGGTATCAAATAAATTTAGCACATAGGGCAGGGATTTAGCTAATAGTTAAGTTGCATGTCCATACAGTGGGCAGCTTGGATTCGACTCTTGCCTGCCTGCGGCCCCTTTCCAGCATGTCATTCCCTCATTCTCTCCCACCTTTTACTGCTCTATCCACTGTCCTCTAAAGGTGTAAAAGCCCCCAAAATATAACTTAAAAAAAAAAGAATAATGTTAGCACACTGTTTCCAACATAATGACGCTGTGTCTGTGGTGGTGGAATATGTATTTACATTGGGCTCTTTCATATACTAATCATGCCCCTTTCCCAAACTTTTTTTATGTCATGTTTACAAAACACTTCTATATGCTCACCTTTTAGTTCTTTTTTCCACAGACATGTCACACACACATTGGCACACACAGTGGCTTGTCCTGCCCTGCCCATTTATCTCTGCCCCTATGTGTCGGATTTTACAAAGACGCCACAATAACACAACTTGAATTTTGAGCTGATTCACTCACACATTATGATAGGTGATCCATGTGAACGAGGCTTGTTATTGATGATGTGTTTTGCAGTGATCCAAAATTAAGATTAGGCTGAATGAAGTCAACAAAAACCAGCTGCAGAGAACTTTTAAATTAGATTCCTGCTTAACACCTTTCAAGCCTTGTTAAGAAGCTCACTGCAACCGCTGCATCTTCTAAAATTCCTTCATTGTAATATGACCCCAATGCTAAATTGATCCAGCGCCAAATAATGATCAACAAGGATGAAATAGAACCAGAAAGACTGGTCGGTTTCAAACTGTCAGGAGAACAGAGGATTACATTTTTCTGTGTTATTGCCCTGAATGCTGACTTACATGTTTTTGTATCCCGTAAAAAGCTTTTGATTTGCTGCAATTCAAATGTTTGATATTGGAGATGCTGTTAGTCAAACTCTTATATGATAACAGGCTAAATGAAGAGGAACAGCAGATTCTACATGGCATTATTTTTAGATTTAATTCCATGTATCTGAAAAAGCCACATTTTTCCAGCTATCACTTTATCATTAGCTGTTATTGTGTCAAACAGCCAATCCAACACCAAATAGCTTTCATGTTTTTTATCACTGTTCCTGGTCGGTTTACCTTTGCAATGCATCAACCCCTCCCCCACTCTAAGCAGAATTCCCCTGATGTCACCTTGATCCATTCCAGGTCGTTTTTAGTACATTTGTCTGTTACTTGTACAAAACCTAAGACAGCAGTTCAAACATTTCTCACTGGGGGATGTTCTGTGGTGGGTTAGATTTCCTGTGTTGTCAGTCAGTTAATATTTCCTGTGTAAAGGTAAACAGAGAAGCGAGCAGCATGGCCTTGTACTGTCCAGGTCTGCCACCCCCTCCTTCCCGCTCCATCCCTTAAGCAGCAAGCTGACCATCTGTTCCAGGCGCCAGGCCCTAACACACAGCTCAAAACACACAAAAACACACACACATGCACACAAACATGAAGTAGAAATCGGTCAAGAAGGGAAATGTACAACAATCTCAGTGAGTTGATGCCTGTCGTTGAATCTGAACTCATTCCAAACAGTCAGGGTGCTTCACGTGAGGTCCAGGATTGTGTTTTTTGGGTGTAATTTGGAAAGGGGAGGGGTCCGGTTTGTGTTTTTGTGTGTGGCCCGTGGTTATAGTGAAGTTGCTGAGATGGCACATGGCACGAGAGGTTGGATATGGGGCGACAGGAAGTGGCCGGAGTGCAGCATTGTACCATTTCTCTGCTGGAGCTCTTTGTGATCATCCACACAGGTTGTTGACTAAACCTGTTCCATTTCTTGTTTTCATTTTCTGTCCTCTGTTCATGCTGCTTATTGAGTCTGTTTATTCTCTCTCCCAGGTGGACTTATTTGATGAGCTGTTTTATTTTGTGTAATTTCTTATTGTGGTAGTTTTTCCTTAATCTGCCCTGGGATTACATGCAAATTAGCAGCGAGCTAACTCTGGTGAATATTCTTTTAATTGATCATTTTCCCTGCAGAAATAAACAAGAAAATAGCAAAGGATACAGGTTGGAAAACAGTGAAAATTAGATGATATAGATCATTTCTAACCTCATCTCTGCTCTCAGTGTAACTCTATATTTGTGAGGTACTTTGGATATAGATTTTTTTCACTGGTGTAGCCTTTCCTCACTCATACCAGGTCAGAAAATAACATTTCAGGAAAAATTAGCCATCCAGATTGTAACTGTAACATTTTTTTTCAAACAAAGATTCCAAACATTTGAATGTATGCTCCACAAGTGTGAGAAAGTGATGCTCTTCTTTTCCATACATAGTGTTTAGCTGAATTCACTGAATTTAGGACAAGACAAACTACAAATGTAGACATTTGTAAGCTACTCTTTGATAAAAGATAATAGTAGGTTTGACCCCTGATCTTGGTTGCAGTTAATTTTTTTATGGAGTCTGTGATCTTATTTTTCTTCGGATGCTCAACAGTCATAAAGGGAAAAATCTGCTGGAACAGAGGTAGTGACGCTGAAGTTTTCATGTGTGTAAGCTTTCCTAGACAGGAATGTAAAGCTGCCACAATTCACACAACTCCTTAATTAGTAGGAACATCTTAAGTGTTCATTTCTCTTTTATTTCTCTTGAAAAAGCCACCGCTGATAGTAACAAGTCGAAGCTCATTCCTCGTCTTTGAAGATCAACACTCAGAGAGACGCGTTCAAGGAAAATTGTTACGACATAAAGTGAAATTACAGCACATCACATAATAACTCCTGGAATGCACTGAACATTTCAGACTGATGATACACAAGGCTGAGGTTTGATCAGGGTTAGATGGAAGGACAGAGTCACTGACTAAAGTAATGTGAGCCTCTTTACAGTCAGCAGACAATTATTGACTCATAACTACTGCAAAAAAGTGCATTTCTTAAATTTTCACCTCTTAAGAATTCAGAGTATCAAGAAGCAATAAGTGCTTCATTCAGTGAAGTCTGCACAATGATCTACACTCTAATAACTCACCTGCAGTGCATCATTAAGGCCCAAAAGAACAAAGTACTTAATGCCAGACTGCATCTGCTATATTCTGCATGTATCTTAAAAAATGTCACATTAAATAAGTTGCGCAAGAGAAACTTATAAGCTAGTCGATCCATTCAGATTTTACTTGTGTCAGTGTTGGTGCCATTGAACTGTCCGAAATACTGATGACAGCAAGGAACTGTCAGAAGCTCAGGCGTCAAACTCTTCCCTCTCTCTCTCTCTGTGGCCTCTCCTCACCCCATGAAGTCCCTCTGCTGTGTATTAAAGAGGGAACTTGTGAATGGCGTGATTGTGTATTCAGTAAGGCGGGCAGCAGCTGCTGGTTCATGGTGCTGGGAGAGCTTACGTTTGTGCTGTAGAGTGTGTGTGTGTGTGTGTGTGTGTGTGTGTGTGTGTGTGTGTGTGTGTGTGTGTTAATGGTAATCCTGTGGATCCTGATGACTTATCCCCCATCCTCTGTGAGTGTGCATGTCAGGCTGCAGCAGAATAATTTGGCCCTTCGGTCGATTACGTAACAGCAATTGAAGTTTTTCTGTCATAATCTGACGAATTCCGTAATCTGCCAGATTGCAGAGGGTTGCTACTGAGGGTTTAGGTTAATTGAATAGTTAGGAGAAGCTGGCTTTTATTGCAGCTTTAGATCATAGATATGCAGAATCTTTCTGCTGGTGATATTGATTAATTGTGTCTCCTTGTTCTTCTTCACAGTGGTGATGTCTTGATTCTGTGGCCTCTCCAGCCCAGTGAAGGACGTGCCAGTGCCGGGCTGCTGCTCATGGGAACTCCTGCTCCGCCATGAGTACCCGTGATGGCGTCGGTGGCATGGGCACCCTTGGCAGGCGGCAGCGCTATGAGAACTCAGAGTTCACCGTGCGCATCTACCCCGGCGCCTTGGCCGAGGGAACCATCTACTGCCCGATCAGTGCCCGCAAGACCACCACAGCAGCCGAGGCCATCGAACGCGTCATTGAGCGCCTGGTGTTGGATCGCACCAGGTGTTATGTTCTGGCCGAGGTGAAGGAGTTTGGAGGTGAAGAATGGATTCTGAATCCGTGCGACTGTCCTGTGCAGAGGATGATGCTCTGGCCCCGTGTGGCTCTAGAGCATCGTCCGCTGTCTGGCGGCGAGGATTACCGCTTCCTCCTGAGGCAGAAGAACCTGGACGGATCAATCCACTATGGTGGCAGCCTCCAGATGTGGCTGCAGGTCACAGAGGAACGCAGGTGCATGGTGGAACGAGGACTGCTACCACAGCCTGAGTCTCAGGGAGACCATGCAGATCTGTGCCGCCTGCCAGAGCTCAATGAGCGCTCGCTGCTGGACAACCTGCGCTCACGCTTCCTCCAGGAAAGGATCTACACTTATGTCGGAAGCATCCTCATCGTCATAAACCCCTTCAAGTTCCTGCCTATCTACAACCCCAAGTATGTGAAGATGTATGATAATCATACACTGGGAGATCTTGAGCCACATATTTATGCCGTTGCAGACGTGGCGTATCACGCCATGCTGCAGAGAGAGAGAAATCAGTGCATCGTGATATCAGGGGAGAGCGGATCTGGGAAGACACAAAGCACAAACTTTCTCATTCATCATCTGACCGCTCTCAGCCAGAAGGGTTTCGCCAGTGGAGTGGAGCAGATTATCTTGGGGGCGGGACCAGTGTTAGAGGTGAGCAACAACACTTGTTTACGAATGCTTCCTGCTCATTACAAAGCTGTACAGGACAAACTAGAGACTCAACCTCGAGTCAGACCAAAGATAGACAAATGACTGTTTGAGACTTGACTGCTGAAACAAAGGAATGGAACATTTGTGTCAACTTTTGACTTACACAGAAACAACACAGTGATAGGCAGACTTGCATTCACTATATTTATAGTCCCAACATGGTGCAAACTTGATCTTTATTCAGATTTATTTTGAGTGATATTTGGCCGTAGGTAGATATAATGGATTTCTTAGAATAAAAACATATCTGAAATTCTGAAAGGATATTGAAAAAGAATATTATCTTAATAGAGATTTCCTCTTGAACTCTTGAATCAACAGTTGTCAAAAATTATCTTTGGACTTGACTCATTCTCCCTAACTTGAACTTACTGCTCTTACTAACATTGCCACCTGCTCCACATTCTTAATCAGTTTGCAATACAAGCAGAGCCCTGTGACATTTACATTCATGGTACAGTTTGTCTTAATGAACTGATTCCTGCTACCACTCCATCTCTCTGTAGCTTTGAGCATTAGTTACACAACACTGCTTATCCACAACTGTCTCTATGTTTGTTCCCGAGTTTTGTCTGTCCCCATACAGAGGTTTATTGCACTATCACTCCAGCTGTGTGGGGATTATGTAGCCCACAGTGGAGCTCTATCTCTGCAGCTGCCTATCAGCAGCGCTAACAGTTGTATATTCTTGTTTTTGTGATCCCAACCGTTTTCCCCTCTACAGTGGAAAGATTGTCTCAAGGTGGACCTCGTAGAGGCCCAGCCCAAAGGTCGCAAAGGAAACTGCTTGTTTTCGTATCACTCAAGACATTCCTCATATATTCTTTTTCTTCTTCAGAGACCTGCCACTTTCATGCACTCCAGTCAAGAGTCTTTGACGAGTTTACAACCGCACATTGTTTTCTCATTTGTCTTCAACATCAGCTGGATTCCTCAGAGTTGCACAACAGCCTTTGACGGTGTACAATGCTGCCAGTCAGGAAGGAAAATACTGGTGGCTCATTGTCAAGTGTGTTGTTGGCCTTTATTAAGGGGTTGTATTGCTTACTGTAGACATTTTCTGCTGATGCATTTTCCTTCCTGACACCAATTCCAAAACCTGAACATGGCAGTTTTCCAGCTCCCCCTGTGTTACCACTGTGATTGAAAAATATGCAGAGGTGGAAAAATACCAATTGGTGACATTTTGCTAGCTTTGACTCATATTACACTCTGTGACAGTACTTCACTGTTGTTGTGTGGTTATGATATCAGATTGGTGTATTAATTGGCATACTCACCAACACCCTATCCCCAATATTCGATACCCGGTTTCGGAGACTCGACCACATCTATTAAAGTATCAGAGGTGGCTACTGATGCTAGGTTTGCTTTGAAACCAATTGAACTTACTGTTACATCACCCTGATAACCAGCTGTTTACAGTTTGTTAACTTATGCAAGAACAGGGCAGAGTTTGTAGAAATAAATCACTTTTGACTTCAGCCATGACAGTACATGATTCTATCTATCACCTGAATAAGTATTTTAGAAGTTTTGGCCTCTCTCCTGAGGTAATCCCAACTGTAAACTATTATTCACAAGGATAAAGTGATTTAAATATTTAGTTTGTTAAATGGCATCAATGTCAAGTTGAAAGAGGCAGCTCAGAGGCCAAGTTCAAAGGTAACCAGTGAGACAACAACTTTGCAACAAGTAGCTCTACACTGCCTTTTATTACCATCGGTTCAGCAAACACAGTTCTCTGGAATGTCATTTATCGGTGTGTCTCTGTGGTTAATGAGTAAGCATACTGGGTTAATCCTCAACGTAGCAACACGAGTGAGTAGTTTTGAGTGCAGAGGAGTGGCCTTTAATTGTTTGCACAGTGAGATTGCGTATCTGCCCGCCTGTGATTGATGCCAAGACTGAGGATGTGGTGCTACTGCGGGGAGGAGGAACAGCAGCCAACGTTACCTCATAGAAACACTCCATCTTCATTTCCTCATAGCTCATCATTCAGGACAGGAGACAAGCAGCAGAAACATAGACGGAGAGAGAAAAGGCCTTCTTGTTGTTACACAATGTACAACAGAATGAAGAACTGCCTTGTCCTCAGTGTGATGATTCAGACATCCACAGTAACAAAACAAAGATACACCCAAGTAAAACAGTGTTCACTGCACCGTAAATGTATACTGCACAGTAGTTAAACTGCCGCCTCTGCTTGAGTTAATGTTTTCTCATCTTAATGTAAAGAGCTTTGAGTTTGACCTTGAACTCTGCTATGGGACGCTGGTTTCAAGTTCTGGGCCTTAGTTGAGTTCAAGAGCAACTCATGGACATAGAGGTCTGGTTTTAGGTGCTGGTGAGTTGAACTACGAAGAAAAGAGACCAAACTTTTGTACTTAGTTCGTTGAGGAGTTTCAATTTTTAAATTAAATACACTGTGAATTTGTAGAGTGGAAAGAAAAGACTTGGCAGATATCTGCATCCTGCTCCTCACATCTGCTCAAGGTGACGTTAGCTGCTGCTGCTACTATACCATACCACATCATACCATACTTGGCATTCTAATTTGCATAAACACCTGCTCACTTTTCATTATCGTGCTTATTTACTGACTACTACTAAGACAGAAACACATTGCCGCAAAATGTTTCAAAAGGATTTATTGATACAGTTTATAAAATAATTCCTCTTATTTATGGCACCTTCAAAAATTCAATCATTGTTTACCAAAGCAAAGCAGCCAAATGTTTTGTGCTGACTGCCAGTCGCAGGGCAAACTTGCCCCGAGTCCTCAAGCTCATCGAGGGAGTTTTTTTTTAACTCTTTATAAAGGATATCACTTACAAGAGGTCTTGGTCTTTTGGAAAGCAACCAACAGCTGCAGCAGCTACGTGTTAAACTCCTGACAAGCCCTGTCGCTCAAGTGCTCCAATTAATAAAAATCATCTTCAAGAGCTGAAAACATAAACCGTGTTGTTCTGGTTAGATAAACATGGCGAGTCACAGTCTTCTGCTTCAACATAGTTATTATTGTCAATTTAAGCCAACTGGATAGAATGACAGGCTTGAGGCTGCGAGCTTCATAGGGAACACACCAATGATAACGTATCTCTCCTTTCACACCTGTGAACTTTAATTGACCCCAAAGGAATAAAGAATGCAAGGATACGTGAAATACAATAAATACTTCACCTGATGTTGGTTCAGTGCTTATCTGCTGTCTGTCATTCCTGACGCTGTTTACCTTCTTGTGCCAGATATGACTTAAAATTGACATGAAGCAATACATTCCTGTAGCTACATACCTGCACACTGGAATTTACCTCCATGTTTGTTTTTAACTTTGCCTTTAGACAAACATGGTAGTTTTTCTGGAAGTTTTTACTCTTTCTTTTGCTCACTAAATGTTTCTTTTTTACTACGAATTCACAGCTTGATTTCACATATTTAAATATAACATGTTGAATAAACAGACACGAGATATGTGCTGTACAGGGCTGGGTGACAGACAGCTATGAAGGAAAGCTGTTATTGCAGCGTTGTTATTACAGCCCATTTGTTGGATGTTCTCCTGCTTGATCTCCATTTGTTCAACAGTACTCATCAGTAATGATAGGTTAGTGCAGAAAACTGGGTGTCCTTTCTTTGCTGGATGACTGCTGAGTTTGCTGACATAATACCTTCATCTTTTCTCTCTTTGCTTTTTCTAATCTACAAGGGCTGAGCAGTGTTGGATTAAAAATGATTTGATGAAACTTTGATCCTGGACAGTTAGGAGGTATAACAGGTTTTGTTCGGCTTTAGTATTTTTTTTTTGTTGGAGATAATGATCATTTTGTGTTTAACTATCACCCAGACACTGAATCCAGGTGTCAGCCTGTCAGATTTCTGGGTTTTCAGGTGTGACCTGACATTTAAGAATGATTGAAAGCCCAATGTTGTTAGAAAATGGTGTTGGTAGGTGCAATCATGCAAGATGTGCTTAAAAATTCAGCTGATAATGGTTTTAAAACACTAACAGCCATGGTTTGAGTCTCCCCTGATACTTTTTGATGAAGTCATACAACTCATTATGTCCCTTTGCTTTTATCAATACAGTGTTTGCTATCAAAAGTGGACACTTCACTGTTTAACTGATTGTTTTGATTGACACTGTCGGAGGAGTATTGATAGGGCTCTATCTTTATTGTCGAGATATTATTTTGAAGTTTCGTGTTCACCATTTATTGAGAGTTCTTTCTAAAGTTTCATTGAGACAAAATGAGAGCGGAAAAGTATTAAGGCTCTTACATGTTTCCAGATCAAAGCGAGATATTATTGTCCCTGTTACGCCTGTGCAGCCCCCAGAGGTGGAACGGTGGGGCAAAGTAGTTCCTCCTCTGAGGTTGGGTACAGCGGTGTAAAAGGGAAAGACAGTGGCAGTGTCACCGTGCCTCACCCGCTTCCGCTACGCTGTAATACAATGTGAAATTACACACTGGGACACAATCATTACACTGTTGAAGAGCTCCTTTTGTAAACATGAAGGCACAGTGATGTCAGAATTTAGTCTACAGGCTAACCCAGGGGTTCCCAAACTTTTCAGCCTGCAACCCCCAAAATATAGGTGCCAAAGACTTGCAACCCCCACTCTCCCTCAAATTGATGTAATGTGTTAGCTGGTCTGCAGAAAATAGGCCTACCTGTAAGAGCATGTGGCTGTGTTTCCTGTGCTGTTAAGGCTGATTTATACTTCTGCGTTGAATCAACGGCGTACCCTACGCCGGGGGTCCGCGTGGCTCCCATACCTACACCGAGGCCTACGCACGTAGCTGACTTGCACCTCCTCCAAAATGTAACTCCCCGTAGAGCCGACGCGGACCGCAAGCTCTGTGATTGGTCCGCTCGGCGGCTTTGTCTTTCCCGCATTTACAACACTTCTGGGATCCCGGACATCGGCCGCACATCGGCCGTGTATTTCATCTCCTCCTCTCTATTCTTCATGTAATCATGTCTGTATGATAAACAGCAACATGTATCAGCTGTAGATTAACATAACATGCTCTGAAACTCTGTGGAAAAGTAAACAGAGATCGTAGCGGGACCGGAAGCAGGCGGCCGGCTATCAGAGAGACCACACCGCCCTCAGGCGTTTCGGCGGAGAATTGCTGCGCGACACAGACACACCGACGCACAAGTATGTGGTGCTCATGTCCGCGTCAGCCCCTGCTGCGTAGGGGAGACGCAGAAGTATAAATCAGCCTTTATGAATGAACCTACTGCTACTGATGCTTTTGATAACTGTTCACTAACTCTAAACTTAGGAGTCATCTGGCAAAAATAAAGGCAGAAAACTCATTACATTTTCTATTTTCAAGGTTTTATTGCAAGGTTAGCTACTATTTTTGTTTAATTTTTTTACTATAATGTGTAAAATGTACTATTTTTAGATAACTTGAAAAAACACACACTTACAGTTTAGATTCTATGATTTTTTTGTATTGTGTACGATACACTGTTGTTTTTATCAGTCAGCTGTTTTAAAGTGATGTCGTCACTGGAAATAAAGATGTAGATACATATAATTTATTGATCCAGCACAGAGATAAAAGGGTCACTATTTTAACAGGAACCTGATTGTGGTTCATCATTATTGTTGACACTGATTTAAACAAAGACGGCTCACAGGAAGTATGGTCATTTGTTTTTATATGTGAGTGCAGTGACAGCTTAATATGAGCTCAGCTGTTTTCTGCTCCCCCCTGGGTCAGGAGGAGGAGTGTGGGGTTACCTCACTCTGCTCGCTCTGACCCAGCAGCATTCAGGATCTGCTGCCTGAGCCCGGGGAGGGGTGTCACAGGGCATTAGTGCTGGAGCAAACCTAATGATGTGTTTTTGAGGTGTTTCAGGCCTGCTTAAGTACAAGATGCTCCTGCTGCTGCTGAGTCAAGTTTAGAGATTACAAACAAACACTGTGCAACCTGCTGGTAGTTTTGGGAACAAGTGTATCTACCTCAGTGCACATAAAGTCCCCGCAGACCTTGCTGTTGTCCTCTGTTTGTGCCTCCAACAGAAACAATCAGCACGAGTCAACCTGGGTCAGCAGTTTCACCTCTCAGCATCCCCTTCACTGCCACCTCAGTACACACAGAAAACCCTCACATACTCACTCCTGCACTCAATACCACCTCCCTAAAGTCCCAATTTATACTGAGCAGGATTAGTGTGAATTACGGGATCTCCCCCCAAGTGGGCGAGGTCAAGCGAGATTTACTGTGGCCTCAAAGTGTTGTTTTCCTCAGACTAGGGGTGGAAGAATGATCATCAGTGTCCCTGATGTTAGCTTAGACTTACACCACATTGTGCTGCGCGTGCTTTAGATGAATCAGAGGTAAAGAGTGAAGAGCTTGCTCCCTGGTTGAGTAATAATCAAACCCTCTCACGTGCAGGTTTCTCCGCACTCATCTGTAAGGACATGAACAATTTAGAGTACAAACACACAGAAGCAAGTAACACACACACTTTACTGCAGATCTGTTTGTGTTGCAGCTTGAGGTTGAGGAGTAAAGTTGTGTTAGTGTTGGAGCAGCTCCCCTCCTCACAATGGTATGAGGATTATGTAATATAAAGCCATATGTTCAGAGGTGTTTGCTTTGGGTTGTCCCAGATGATTCAGGGAGGGCTGTTCTGTCACGAATCACGTTCAGAGAGCTCTGAATATAACCCCTGTTATTTGTCTCCTGTTATTTATGTAGCACCACTGGGAGTATTCAGTCAAGGCCCAAAAATTACTCTTAATGTTAGCTGCTGTTTCTCAGTTTCTGTGACTCATCATTATTAGGTTTTTTTCTTCATTAAACAAAAAGTTACAATGAGAGTACTGAAAAAAGTAGAAGAGAGCTTAAAGAGCTTTCTTGTGAAATAAGGTTGTTCAGCTGTAGTCTTAATTTGTTGAGTAAATCCTAAACTCTGAGGCCAAAATACTAAAAACACTCATCTCAATGTTTTTCTCTTCCTGGGTTGGGTTGTTGGAGTTTCTTTATTTTCTATCTGAATCAGGTCAATGTTGTTGTTCCTCTCTGCAGAGATAATCTACTGCTTTATGACCCTGCCGCCTTTGATCACACCTGAGCCTGTAAAATAACAACGGCTGCATAATGCTCCTTACTTTATCTGCAGGATCATTTGCTTCCTCTGCTGTCGATATCCCTCACACATGCGATCAGTCAGGGTGATGAAAACATACCCGAGGAAGTGAATGTAGAGCATTAGTGGATTTTAAGTTGTGGAAAACTGTATTATTAGCTATATTAGAGGTTTATTGATAACGTCTCAGGTGTTTAACAATCTGGGGCTACATTTTTGCACTTTTTTCTGTTCTCTAAATTCTGCGGATATTTCAGTGAAATCAGGAATGTTGTTCCTGATTGGTCTAAATGTTACAACATCAGAGCAAAAGCAGGATGTTCAACGGCAAAATGGATGAGATGTATGTTTACTGTGTACAAAAGTTACATAGATTTAAAGCAGTACACTGTGAGCCCTTTAGAACAACATTAAATAAATATGTGATTATGAATAAATAGATGAGACGCATGATGAGTCAGTATGGTCACACTTTAAAACATTTCCTTAATCTGTTCGCTCACATTTACATATGAAATGTTTATGTTCTATAAGGGAAGCCGTGGGATGATGCTGCAGCCAAAATAGAATTTAAATGTCAGGACAACATTTAAATGTTGCATGACTAAATAGACCCTGAGATCCAACTCTTCAGGGCCTCAGCCATGGATCAGAGTCCTGATTCTTACTCTTTCAGCTCCTTCATGGATGAAGTGATCGTTTGCTTTGTGCTTTGAAGATCAGGGACATTTCAAAAGGCTCTTAAAATTTCCTGGTAGAATGTGTTTATTTTGAACTCAACTCGGCTTTATTTATATAGCACCTTTCATGCATACAAACATGCAGCCCACAGTGCTTCACAAAGGAACAGACAGACAGGAAACAACAGACAGATATGGTAAAATAATGAAAGACCTAATAATAAAAAAATACTTTAAAAAAATTTAAAAACAATACAGTAAAATTAATAAAATAAGTAAGGTTAGAAAGCAAAGATAAAAATCAGTTAAAATTAAAAAGATCAGATAAATACAAGAAATAAATAGATGAATAAGATAAATAAATGTTGTTAATACAATTGTTATAATAATGCAGTCCAGGGCTAAATATAAATTACTCCAAATTAAAAGCCTGATTTAAAACGGTAAGTCTTAAGATTACTTTAAAAAACACCCAGTCCTTTCTTTTTGTCCAACCAACAGTATAAAACAAAACAAACAATAATTTAGTCACTATTATATGAAACCAGCAAAAGCAGAAAATGTTCCATTTTAAGAAGCTAGATTTATTAATTATTTGGCCATTTGCTTGAGAAAGGAATCAGTTGATGTTGATAGTTAGAGTTAAGATTATTTAAGATCTATTAAATGGCTGAATTTTGCGACACGCTACAACTTTTTTTACTCCTTTTGCAGAAAGTACAACACTGCAACAACAAATCAAGGAGATTATTATTGAATCAATCACAAATAGCTTTAAGATGTGATGATCTGAGTCATTTCAGGAGAAAAAAACCCTCCAAAATTGTCTGATTTCAGTTTTAGATCCTGTGGTAACTTTGTCAAATTAAAGCGATGACTTTTATCCATTAAAGCAGGAGGCACTGTTGATACAATCTGACTTCAGCCAGTATCTTGTCATATTAAACAAGAGATAACCCAAAGCTTTGACTGCAGACTGTCTCTTCAGTACTCGTCTGCCAACAGCTCCAGCTGTTACTTCTTGCCGTTTGTTTTTGTCTCCACTCCGGTGCCAAGCTCTTATTCTGTGTGAAACTGTACACATGCAGACTGGTACCAAGGGAAGAAAGCTGGGAGAGAGTAGCACATACTGTTCCTGCTTTGTTAGCTATCAGGCAGAGGCAGCATGTTGATACAGCCTCTCACTCAGGCTGTAACAGCTGGAGGTCAGAGGTCACAGAGAGATTTGGTGGAGCAGCATCATTCTCAAAGTGTAACAGTGATTTATTTGACTTGTTACAGAGTGTAGTTTGTTTCTGGAGCAGGTCAAGTTCAGCTTTCCCCCCTTTATCAGCTGGACTATTTGCAGATGAAAGGATGAGAGAATTACAGCTAACCTTTCAAAAAGGTTTGGTTTTCCATTTTGCCTGAATGGCCTTGGGCCCAGAGAAGTCACCAGTGATTCTGGATCATGTTTATGGTTTCCTCTTTGCACGGTACAGCTTTAACCTGCATTAGAGGATGCAGCAACAAACTGTCTTCCAGGACGATGGTTCTTGGAAGTGATTTTAAGAAGATGCAGTGATTTCCACTCCAGAGTCATGTATGATTTTAATTCAGTGCTGCCCAAGGGCTCTAAGATCACAGCCATCTAGTATTGATTATCAATCTTTCAATGATATTTTGTACTTTAGATGATGAAATCCCCAAATACTTTGCCTTCTTGGCTTATAAGAATTATTCTGAAATTGTTCAACCATTTCAACAATTTAATTTTTGGGGCTTTTAGTTAAAGCAGAAAGACTCTTGCAGATTTCCTTTTTGGTTTCTGCTCGTTCTTTGGTCACTTTTTTAAACTTCATACAATAAACAATAACTGATTATCTGAAATAATAAATTGCATGTTGATTGATGAAAAAAATACAGAGCAATAGTGGTCCTACATCTGTGCAGATATATTTTATGGGTGGATTGTGGTCGCCATCAAAGTTTTTTTGTGTGTTCATTATATAATAAGAGCAAACTATTCAGTCATCAATAGCAGAACTCAGCAGCAGCTTGACAATGTGCCTGTGTCTGTCTCCTCACAGGCTCTTTATTTATGCTGGAGTCTGCAGGTGTCTCGTCAGCATCAACACACACACACACACACACACACACACACACACACAGACACACACAGACACACACAGACTCGACCAGCTGCCCCGCTGCCCTCCACCTGCAGTAGTGCGTCACACAGAGACAAGATGGACTGAAAAGTCTTCATTCTGTGTGACGTTTGAGTCATGACGTAAAGTTCCTCCACTGTGGCTCTTCTGTAACATTTAGACTGAATGACTCTGGGGTACATCTGTGTTGATTATGGAGTCATTTTTTGAGGACTAGGTTTCCCATGGAAAGGTCAGAACGTATTTAGTTTGCCACTGAAATGAAACAAGTTGTCCAATACTTACATTTTATTTATCAGATTTTTTCAGCCATGGAAAATTTGAGTTTTGACTTCACTGAATTTGAATCTGACTGTTTTGTCATTTTATGGAACTAAGGTTTGAAAAAATGAAGATGTCCCTGAAATAGCCAAAAAGTTGAATTGAAATCTTCAGTTTGCCTCCCCTCCTCCTCTTGGACTTCAGACGTACACACACAGATACCCTCTGTCTCTCTCTCTCTCCCCCCTTCTGTTGTTGAGACTTTGTGAAACTGCAGCTGTCCAGATGTTGCTTTCCCCCGGTCATCCTTCCTTTGAAACTCTGCGCTGATTTTGTGAACGAGCGGATGTTCAGGACTTGTTTTAAAAAGCTCTTTGTTGATGCTCAGTTATTTTCCCTCTCTCCCCTTCAGCTCTTCAGGTGTAGGAGCAGACACAGCTGAAAAGAGATAACTCTTGAAGTCGTCTTTTGATGCTTTTCTATAGAAACGGTCTTTTCTTTGAAGCCTCGAGTGAAAACATTTTCAAACTTGTGAAAAATCTGAAGAAAAAAAGTGTTTTTAATTTCTTAGTCATGATTTTTTTCTCGCATGGACTCCTGAAATGAATGATCAAAACAGACACAAGTTGAATCAGAGAGCACCTGTTCCTCCTGCAGTTTTTCCACCCTTATGATTTTTTTTTAGTATCAATAAAGTCTGTTACATAAATGCTGAACGCACAGCCTCCACTCATCGCTGAAGTTACATAAATCCCTGCAGGTGACCTCTCATCTGATGTGTGTGCATGCGTGTGGTTTGTGGTCATCTTTTGCTCTCCATACTGTCCAGATGTGGTGCAATAAAACCACATGTTAAAATCAGACACATCTGGAAGGGAGCAGGCAACATGAGGGATGTCAGGTCACTCATGGAAAGACGGAAAGATCACCCCATCCGTCCACGTGCTGCTCTTTTTACTTTCCATTTGTTTCTCTTTGAGTTTTTTTGTCACCAGGTGTTCATCTCTTCAGGCTCATACAGGACACGGACATGAAAGTTTCAGCAGAGATAAGATATGACTTTTGTCCCTCTAATGTGTTATCACTGCAGGAAATGAAAAACATCTATGTACTGTTGTTATCATCTTCCTTATTCTCGATCTCTTTGTTCCCCTGGTCAGCTCGTAACTATTGTTCATCTTTTAATCTGACCATTCCAGTAAGAAATGTCATCATTTAGTCTCAATGACTCATTAACTTCCAGAAAGAACAGCCTTAAAGAAGCAGTACATTCACAGGTGTGGAGATTTCTTTCTATCATAAAGCTGTAAACTGCTTTCATCTTTGAGAAATCTCTCTTTCTGCTAAACAAACCCTGACCCCGGGCTTACATCCCAGCAGGACTGTGAAAGGATTATATAAGTGACATTTTCCATACACGTATATTATGTTGCTCTATTTTTTTCTTACAATGAAGATAATACTCGTCTTTCTCAGGCTGTTTCAGAGGAAATTAACTTAGCGCTAATATGATGATTTAAGTAAACAGAAATGAGGACATGGGGAAATAAACAAGGAGTCATATCCTCTAAGACAAGGTTGACCCACAGTGCAGTGCATGATAGACAGAGATAGTCATACGAAAAGTAAGAACCTAAGAACTACATTAGGTCAGAGGTTTGGTGTCACACCATAGACTGTATGTAAAATGGACAGCGTTGCTCTGCCTTTTCCCATTGTACAGTTTTGAAGCCAAAATATCCTGTTCCAGAACACTGCCATCTCGTAAATTTTCTGCAGCCAGTCTGCACAGTAGGGAATTTGTTTGTTTCCACGGTAGCAAGCTCCACCCTACAGCGTTGCACCCTGAGGTCCTACAGAGTTTCTCTCTACGGCAGCTGTCAATCAAAGCAAACCCGGAAGTAAACCCCGTTTTTTAACCTCTAATAACTAACGAAAAAGAAAAAAAAGGCCTTGAACATAAAACAGTCAAATAATAACTACATACAGTATCACCACAGCATACGGATGTGAGAAACATTGTTACCACGTGTATTTATTTTTTAAAGTTTGACTGCAGCCCCATTCAAATGAATGGGGGAGTAACCTATACTGCAGCCAGCCACTAGGGGGAGCCTTTCGGCTTTCGAGCCGTGCGAGATGATGCCCATTTTATATACCGTCTATGGTCACACCTGAAAAACACATTATATCTCTGAGGTACTTAAAAAGGTACAAGGTGTTGTTAATTTTGCGACCGTTGCAACTCATTTCCTGCTTGTTTAAACAGATTTAAATTCAGACTAACCAGCTGACTAAAAGAAAAAGAAATCACAAAACAGACAAAATTGAGTGCAATTTATTGAACACAGCTAAAAATGGGATCACAGAGTCTGCAGCTAACAATGTCAAAATGGTTTTCTGAGTGTGGCTAAGGTTAGCAGAGCTAGCACCACCAGCCTTCAGTCCTCCCTGCAGGTTTTATAAGTAACAAGAAACCTTCTCAACTACTCTCCACATTTGAGGTAGTGCTCTTGTTCTGTACTTGGGTTTGTCTTATTGCTGTCACTATTATGGCTCCTATACTTCATTTTGAAGGTAATTCTTTTACTTTTGACTAGGCTTGATTTAGACAACATCTTTAGTTTGACTACGAGCTACTTAGATTAATATTAATAATGTGAAATATGCTAAATTCTGATATTGTCTGTCATAATACTGGTCCATCAGGAAATAAACAGGCTATCCAACAATTCCTATCCTTTTCGACATCAAACCATGGTCCCCTGTCCTTTTAATTTAGTCTCAAAATGCTCAAAAGCTTATTCTGCATACTACAATAACTATTTTACTTCTGAAGGGCACAGTTCTCAGACCCCTTACCTACTTTTCTTTTGTATCTTGTCACATTTTTTACATCCATAGACTTTTCTATACTCCGAAGAATCACTACTAGATGATAACCGGTTAACTTGCACAGGCATACAACATACTGGACTGTAGGCTACCCATATTTTTAAGCAGGCACAGTAAGGTCATATCTGTTACTCTGGATCTTGAACTTTCGACTGAGCTCCTCCTGTAGAACTTGTTTGAGACCTCTTCAGTTTTCAGTGAAAGGTTATTTCTGTCTTCAATCCCTGTTAAACTTAGTGTGTTCAGAGACTAAACCGGGTAGGCAGCTTTCTAGAAATCAAACTGTTTTATGAGAAAGGAAATACATTCAGTGTGTTTATTGAGCCTTGAGGATACAAACATGTATACAAGACTATTTGTTTACTAGAAAACACTGCAGGACTCCCCCGCTGCAGTGAAGTCATCCTCTAAAACCTAATTTAACTGACTATTGAAATGTACTTAGGTCAAACTCTGGGGCAGCCCGGCTTCAGGACCGGCTCAGGATTGGACAGAGCTGAGATGTTGGTGTGTTTCAGGTCCGACTAATTGGATTGACCTAATTTTTGTCAGACCACGTGGCTTTAGCTTTAGTGTATTGGTGTGCTGAGCCACTCCCCTCACCTGGTGGCATTGACTTGCCTCAGTTTAGCTCACTGTTAGCTTAGCAGTCATGAGCTAATGCTTGACATGTGGCCTACATATGGGCGTGTCGCTGACTAGACCACCTGTTCTTCTGACTTTACTCCAACATGGACAGAGCTTTGTGGGCAGAGCTTTGCTAACCTGACCTGGGTGTTGGCTAATGATAGAGAGGTCACAGCATAACACACACAAATACACACTACAGACAGACACACTGAAGTTAAAGGTTCACTGAAGCTTATACACCTGTGTTGATTGACTCTGTCAAAACAATAGAGAGCTTTCTTTGCTGCTGTTGCTTAAGCCATGAGTTTTAACACAGGTTACAGTATGAGATGTAAGCGTAGTTCTTCTAAAGGTGTCTTAATTTAACACTTAGTGATATTAGGAGGAAGGTAAAATGTGAACCTTAATGATAAGAACATCAGGATATAATGGCACATTAAACTATAGAATACAGGGTAAAGAAAAAAAAAGATAGCAGAAAGAAAAATATGAGTTTTGCAATAGCTTAGCCAGAGACAAATTCTTTATTTTAAATCTCAAGGGAAATCACATGAAACCTCATTCTTAGATTTCTGATTACTAAAATTGTTAATCTGTTCAAATAATGTTGAAATAATCTGCTTAACAATTGCCTATAATGTTCAACTGGGATGTTACACAGCTAAACGCAGGATAACAGAGTCTGCAGGTGAATTATGTCATAGTTGTTTGCCGAGTGTGGCTAACATTAGCAGAGCTGGCACCACCAGCCTTCAGTCCTCCTTGCAAGTTAACATCCGCATGCATGTGTTGAGGATTGCTCCAGTTTGGTTGTTCTATGCCGGTTTAACCAGACACAGCCTACACACAATTTTATCTCCATTCTTCAGATCAAAATACTTCAGAACTCTACCGCAGAGATGCCGTCTGTCATTTGTGATTGTTTATATCTGGGTAGTTGAGCATCATGGCAACTTAAGTGAAACTCTGATCATAGTGCAGGTAGGACATGTTGGCTAGAGAATAATAGTTGTTCAGGCTTTACTTTGAACTGCTGAGTCCAAGTTGACTGTCAGAATTGTAAGTGAAATGCAGCCTTTACAGGTTTTGAAGATGAACTGAAGATAAAGCCAGTACAGAAACTTTAACAGCCATAGAATGACAGAAACAAAAAGCTGTCAATAAGTTTGTTTTTCTTGAAGCCTATAAACTACATATTTTTCAAAGAAACATAACAAAGTGAAAATAATTTGTGTATCTTATACTGAATGTTGACAGAGTTGTTGCTCTTTTAGCTCAACGTTAAGCAGTTTGTTTTGTTACTTCTCTCTTCTGTTTTCAGCCGAGTGCTCCACAAGTGTTCTTTTCTGTCACATCAGGATGGACAGGCAACTTTACCAAACCCTGATTATTTACAACAGGAATCTTTTCTCTTATTTAAAAGAGTGCAAATTTTCACTTATTGTTTTCCATATTTACATATTTTATTCAGATTTGCATCTTTTTCTGTGATCAGTGGGTGACTTTCCGATCTTTTCTCAAGTTCTCAGCTCAATTCCCTGAGGTGCAAAAGCACAAAACAGGCCCAAGTGACCTCATTAGTATGAGGCAATGGCAGCATTTTTAGCCTAACATAATATAATACATAAATCTGTTGTAATGGGAAAATCAGTGTTGGTATGTCAAGATGATGAGATTGTTCGTCATCATAGGAAATGATGTCTGTCATGTCTGTTTGGGGCTACATATAAACCCCCAGGTGATGATATGTAAACCTTGTACTCACAGCTTGTTTAAACCAGACCATTGTAGGCTAACAGGTCTGACATTTAAAGTTTAAGCTGTGAAAAAATGTTGAGATTAAACAAAACACAAGGAGTGATCGCTGTTTTCCTCCAGGATCTGTCTCCTTCTTGACAGCGCAGGTGTTGTTTTATCCTCTCTAGTCCTCCTCAGTGATCAGATAAATAAATGGATGATCTCCAAATAAAGTTCACAAGCAGCTAAAAGTCAAACAGTGCTGACAGTGTCGGGTACACAGATCAGATTTATTTATAGAAGCTTTCTGTAACTCAAACCAAAATCCAAAAGTAAAGGCAGATATTTACAAACCTATCCAGAGAAGTCAAAAGGTTGCATGCAGAGTTATTCATTTTACAACTAGCTTGATGTATCTGAATGTGGGTTAAGGTCACAAAGAGGATAACAGAGTAGGAATACTAACAGACCGGTTTCTTTCATAAAGTCTGCACAATAGTTCTAACCTGATAACTCTTCAGTTGTGTTGAAAAACCTCCACATTCATTTCACATGAACAGAGAATCATAAAAGGCTATAAAACACCCCTGAAAACTGAAAAAGCGGTACCTACACTAACTTCCTGCAGAACTTGTTCTACTTTCCTCGCATGTAATGGATCCGTCTTGTTTTTCACTTGCTGTGCTGCGTTCACCAGCTCTCACTCTGCGTCGTTCGGCTGACTGTTAACTTGAGAAAGCTGGAAAGCCGAGGCCCGTCGCAGCCGTGACTGATCTGTAATAACAATTAGCTACAACCCTGTGCTGTGAGTGTGATGAGACTGTAGAGCTTAGAAATACTTGAAGAGAGTCAGGTTTATGTTCCTGTAGCTGTGTGATCCTCTCTGTCCAGCAGTGAGAGTTTATTATCACCGCACAGCTCTTACTCTGTAAATCTGTCTTTGTATGTCAGGACTATGAGAGTTATTGAGTTCAATCATTCAAAGGACAATGGAGATTATGTTACAGCCTGTAGTTTGAGGGCTCTGAAGGCTGTCTATTTCTCTTACTTAACCTATTAAAATAGAAATGTGCAAAAAGATAAAAAGCTTTGTGTTCTAACTAAATTATTCAGACAATCTTAAGATCAAACTAACAAAAAAATGACGTTGAGACAATGAGGAAAAAAGGGTCTCAAGGTCTAAAACTCTTTGATTTCCTGTGTGAGGATTACAGATGAATATTTCAGATACAGTTGGTCACAACACTTTTCCAGTTCTTGCTCTCTCTAACTTTCCAGGAATCTGATTGCAGTAAATTTGGACACAACTTCATGTTTTCCAGGACAACACACTCCCTCCCCTCCCCTCCCCTCCCTGTTACAGTCCTCTCCACTGTATGGTGTACAGATTTGGGAAGCTCCTTTCCGTGCCTGCTGCATTTCCTCTCTTTCTGCTGATGTCTGGACTGCTCTGTTTCTCTGGCTTCAGAGAGAGCGTCCTGTCCAAGAACGACGAGTTGACTTATTCACTCTGTGGCTGAATGGGAGTAAAGAAAAACAAAAACTTGGTGAATGACAGAGTTGATGTGTTTTTAAAAAGTTCCTTTGTCTCTACGCTCAAACTTTTCGTTTTGCAGTGCACTACTGAGCTTTACTTTGTAACCTACAACTGTCCTGAGATATCCCATCAAACCTGTCCTCTCCTGCAGGCAGCTCTTGAAGCCTAATTGTTTCTTGGTTTTCACTTCTCATGTCATCTTCTTTTATGTTCATAATTTTTAAACACGTCAAATAATAAGTCACTGCAGGGGTCATGCTGTTCATACTGAAGTCAAAGTAGACTAACTTTGGCACATTTCTCATCTTCACTTATGGCTGCTTGTATCCAGTGGTATAGAAGTAAATTAAGGACACTGGTCTTTTTCATATTGCCAGTTCAAGGCAGGATATGTACACTGCTGTAACATCTCGCCTTCAGTGTAACGTCACAGAGGCTTGGTGGTGGGACAAATTCATCCCACTGTTACGCTGGCATTACAGGGGTGAGATGGGATCACTGTGAGCCTGCAGAGCAGACAGGGCGGAAGTGCTCCGTGTGTGTGTGTGTGTGTGTGTGTGTGTGTGTGTGTGTGTGTGTGTGTGTGTGTGTGTGTGTGTGTGTGTGTGTGTGTGTGTGTGTGTGTGTGTGTGTGAGAGAAGCTCCCACTGTTGTTTATCTCTCGTGTTTCTGCAAGGCCATAACACAGTGGGAAATCACAGAATGGGACACCATAATTACACCATCCCATGATCAATAAGAAAAAACAGAGACGTAATGAGAATGATACTCAAGTACAATTTTGAGGCATTTCATACCTCTACTTGTACCTGTACCTACCTATTCCCATGTTATGCGGCATTATATTTCTTGACAATTTCATTTGACATTTACTTCAGTTATTCTAAAGTTGCCATCCAGGTGAAGAGTTCATTTAGACAATGCTCATTTAAAAAGCTCTCTTTGCTCTCTGTAGATAAGAGGAATGTGATTTTGTATCTGTGTATGCCGCAGGTTATCAAAGCGTCTCGCTGGCACTGAGAAACAGCATATTGACTCAGGCTTCTAGAGTGAGTGGGCTCAGTGTTTGCTCTCAAAGATAGGCCTGTTTTCCTAATGGTTGAGCACATTTACTCAGCGCTTGTCAAACACATCCTACACAGGAGGGTAAATTGACCCTGGTCACTCTCTCCCTCTGTCACCATCAAAGCTCAGAGCTGACTAGAACACAACCCTGCTCAAATTCTCCATGATTTTAAGTAAATGCAGTGAGGTGTAATTCCATGTTTATTCTCTTGAGACTTGAAAGGTAAATTAGCTGCATTTCATAGAGAATGGATGCACTGTTTACACACTGAGGAGGCTAACAGTTACCTATTTTTTCAGTGCAAACTTTTAACCGTGATTGTATACAGAGTAGTGCTGCATGATTTGGTAAAATTGTGTCTGATTATAGTGGACAATAATGTGATAAATGCAAAGAGAGTATTGAAGCTTTTGAAAATGGTATTAATCAATTTAACACATAAAAATATTGAGTAATTTAGAATTTTGAAGATACAAAAACAGAAATGATGTACGTGTGATTTTCTGAAGTTGAACCAAGCGCTCATTTGAGACTCACTGGAGATGCATGTAAAGTGGAGCACTTGTATTCAGAGCTGCCCACCTATGATCTGATCACCCAGGAGGCGTGTTGAAACCAGGTGCAAACGACCCCTGAACTCTGTGCTTGAGCTCTGCTGAGGTTTTATTTGGCATAGACGACCTTAAGCGCTCTCCTTGTCTTTGTCATTCACTCGATTCATTAAACTTTTCTCTGCGCTCTCAAGTGTTGATACAAATTGATTGGGACGTAGTGATTTTAACTTTGGAAGTTTTGCAACGTTGCTGTGAGTAAATCCAAAATTTTACCAATATAGCAAACACTGTGTTTTTTGCCTCTAATTCAGCGTCGGTTTGCTCATTATGCCACTGCTCGAGGGCATCAGGTCGCCACCTACGTTGGTCACTCTGAGTGCTGGATAGTCATGTCCAGGTTACAACTGATTGGGAACAACACACACACACACACACACACACACACACACACACACACACACACACACACACACACAGAGTCAGAGCAGCTGATGGGCGTAACCAGACAGACTCCAGACAATCAGAGGAGAGGCTTTTACGTTTACAGACACACTTTTATTCAAATTGCAGCCTTTTGTGTGGTTATGTAATCACAGTCTCACACCCAGACTGCAATTACAATTGGATTAATCATTCAGCACTAATAAAGAGCGATGAGGCAGATGCCCTAATAGGTTGTAGTGGATCAATAACATCACGTTTCGAGAGACTTCTTCAGAACGAGTCCCTCTCCTCCTTTTTTTAAATGTCCTGTATACGTTTGCCTCAGTTGAGTTTTAACTGCAGATAAATGTGACTACTTTATCAGATTTATTTGTCCCTTTGTGATGTCAGTACCTCTTTAATGAAGCAAAGGTATGTTCCACTTGTGTTGCTGACCTGCATACTTGTGTGCCTTTGTGTTTTTGTTGAAGTGCTTGCTCTTTAAAATTTCCAGTGCTTGAGGTCTTGTGTTCAAGTTGCTGGTTTATCCCAAAAATACATCCAAAATCCAAATATGTTGAATTAACTGGGATCCAAAACCGACCTACCTTACTTCTTTGTTTGAGAAAAATATGTGTTATTGGGAAATTAAAGTTGCTTTTCAGACAGTATGTGATTTAGCTCAGAGCTTTAAGGAGCTGCAGTCTGAGTTTAGTAACCAGAGACTTGGTGAAAATGTAATGTCTTTCCTCAAATGGTTTCCAAAGGAGTAGTTCTGGGCTGCAGACTGACCTCAGCCCAGTAAATTCTGGGTCTCACACCTCTGCACCGTTGTGTAAATCAGAAAATCAATCTTATTTCCTACGCCTGTATTTCATCTCCGATCCAAACATGATGACGAGTTAAACGCTGTGGTGTGTGCCTGACTCACTCTGATGTAATCATCCTCTTTCGGTGCTTGAACCTGACATCATCCCCACCGAGCCAGTAAAATAAACATTTAGAGAGAGAGGAGGGCACGGGCAGGGTGAGTGGCATGTGAAGGGATTTTCACTGTGGAAGCTCTTACATCATCACAGTGTGGAGGCTCGTTAATGTCGGTGCGAGCCAATAAAATCTCTTGTAATACCATATACCCTCTGTGCCATCCAAAACTCACAGGAGAGATCTACCCTTGCTTGTTTTTACTGTTAGCTGTGTAACGTATCAAAATAACAATCGGATTTTACGTTCAAGTACACAGCTTTTTATCTTTGTAGTCTGTAGAGTTAAAGTATCTCCTGTCAACAGAAAGTTAAGGGGAAAACATCTTCTTGATTTCTGACGTCAGTTTTTAAGCATGAATGCCAAAAAGTTCTGATTCAACTTCTTCAACATGTTATTATCCCTTTTGAACTTCAAAATCGATTGGCAATATATAGTGATGCTGACTCAGTTATTGTATCACTAGTGTTATATTTGAATCTTTCAAATAGTAGAGCTCTCAAAACAGAATTCCCCTCCACTTTGATTCATCCTGTCCCGACTTCATGAGTCCTCACGATAGCACTACTCACATTCATCCTGATCTGTACCTTTTAGGGTGTTTTTGTTTTCTTCAGTAGATTAGATATCGTGATGCATCCTTAAATGATTGACTTGCAATTTTTGAAATGACGCCAGAATTGCTTTATCGTGATATTACCATTATCTTGGGAAATGTAACGGGTAAGGTAATGTGGCATTCACTTGCATTGTAATGTATTGCATCATATTGTACCGTATTGTACCGTATCGTTTCATATCGTATTGTACAGTATTGTACAGTATTGTACAGTATCATACAGTATTGTACAGTATCGTACAGTATCATACAGTATCATACAGTATTGTAGAGTATTGTACAGTATCGTACAGTATCATACAGTATCGTACAGTATTGTACAGTATTGTATTGTATCATATCATTTCGTGAGTTACCCACCTCTATTGTCCACACACAGAGAAAGAAGATAAGGGGGTTGGTAATCAAATAAGGAAAATTGAAAAAAAGAGATAAATATAAAGCTAAATAAGTACATACAAACAAGAATAATAACAATAAAGAAACAACAATTACTTATGAAAGGGATAAATAAATAGTGATAATAGAAATCTAGAAAAGCCCTCATTAGTTTCACTGTTTCTTAAATCACTCAGAAGTATGAAGTAATTTGGGACCACCCTGTCAACAACATGTCTGTTTCTAATGTTAGTCTCTCAGATATGCTCTGTGTTAAACATGTCTTTGTCCAAGGAGCTGGGTGTGTTATGAATGAAAGACAGCTGTAATCCCTCAGATGTTTTTCCAGTTGCTTCTATCACCATCAGTATGGATGTACTAGCTCTTGGATTTCTGAAGTATTTGGACCTTATTCAAAATGACGCAGATGATGTGAGCTAATATGTGAACACTGTTAATATCCATCAGACACTGTCGTGAAAAGTTAATGCGCTCTAATTCTTCAGTGTCCTTGCATCAGCTTCACAAGTTGAGGCGTTGATGACAAGGCGTTCAGCTGAGGACACGCCCATGTCTGCAGTGCTGCATTGAGCTGGCAAAGGTTCAAGCTGAGTGGGGATGTGTGGAGCTGAGTGCTTGTGTGTTGGTTTTCATGCTGAGGCGTGTGCGTGTGGATCAATACGAGTGATGCCGGTCTGGTGGCCAGGTCAGCTCAGTATCTGGTTCTCTGTTTGTATTTGTTGACGTCAGCTGAAGAAGGTCTGTTTGAAGAAGCCGAGACAGCTGAACAGAACAGATGTTCAAATCATTATATCATGATATGTATGGATCGATGGAGGCTAGCTGTGGGTGGGTTGTGACTCATGCATTGTGTTATATTTTCCACCAATAACACATATAGTAATGTATTTGCAGCCTTTTAGGATGTGCACAAACAGATGCAGCTACAGCTAATCATTAATGTTACTTTAAATAACTCTACAGATTATTTTAGTTATCCATTTTTGTATCGTTTGTGTTGAAAATGTCCATTAGAATTACACAGAGCCCTGGGGTTGCTGGTGGACTAGCGGTCTAAGCACCCCATGTACAGAGGCTGCAGTCCTCGATGCAGGGGTCGCCGGTTCGATTCACGGCCAGTCGACCATTTCCTGCATGTCTTCCCCCACTCTCTACTCCCCACATTTCCTGTCTCTCTTCAGCTGTACTATCTAATAAAGGCAAAAAGGCCAAAAACATAACTTTAAAAAAAAAGAATTACACAGAGCCCAAGATTACAAACTTAGATATTTTCACTTTGCATTCATGTAAGACAAGAAATTAAATCCTCAGATTTAACAGCCTGGAAGACAAAAAAAGGTTTTCCTAAAATATGACAACAAAACAGAAGCTATTGTGGTAAAAACAAACAAAAAAACAAACATGGGTATATTTCCATGTCTGGTCTTGTCAAACCAACATCCCAAAGCCTAAATACAGAGAATTTAATTCACCAGCGTCTAAAAATGAAAAACCATGCTAAAATCTACATCTGAGATGTTGGAAGGAGAAAACATTGATCTTTCATTTGCTCCAATAACATTAATGATTAATCATTCTTAAAACTTTGCAGAGTGTGATCTCGGCACCAAGTGTGTGTCTCATCCCCCCTGAGATCGTTAAAGCCGTTTGTAACTGTGGGTGCAGCGCTCTGTCTGATATTTGTCTAAACAATTAGGTCTTGTTCTTCTTTAAGTCGGTGGAGTGACTCACAGCTCTGGGCTCAATCTGTGGGCTGAGTGGAAGAAATGACTGACAGCATTTCATCACTATCACACATCGGTTCATTCTTCTGTTTCTGTACAATCCCTGAAAACAGCAGAAAGCTGGTCTGATGAAACCAAGAGTAAAGACACATTGATTTACACTCTCAATCACGTGAATAAAAACTGAAGCATCAGTCTGTGATCTGTTAACCTTTCTGATCTTGATTAAACTGGACAGGTTGTGCTCTTAAACACAGGCTGGATTCACTGGGGTTATTATTCACTTTAAATAAAGGGATAAGGCTTGTCTCTTATCTCGGTATGAATACATTTATGAAAAAGAAGATTTGGGGGAACAAGCCTTGTGGTGATTTATTGTAATTCTGGATCAGCTGTAACCTTTTAGTAATGGTTAACAATTGATTTTAACTTTATATATCATAATTAATGTGCGTAAGAAGTTCTTTCAGTGTTCTTTCCTGGATTCCTGACAACAAAAATGTGAGAGTTGAGAGATTAAATATAAAGCTCAGGTGCAGATGCAGGGTGCCACACTCCTTTAACACCAGAACAAAATCCCCATTATGAAACATGGACTCAGTTATTATCAAACCTGCACAGGCGGTACAGATAAAATGATTTCCTTCCATAAGAGTAACACTATAATTTAAGCTGAGCACTATACAATGAAGGGAATGACCTTTACTGCACCTGTTTTATCACACAAACTTCCCCATCTTCAAAGTGGCATGTACTTTATTCCAGACCCATAGGTCAATATCAGTGTAAAATATAGAAAATTTGAATGAGAGCAGTAATGGGTTTTTTTTGTGCCAGTTGCCACCAGCTGTAAAAAAACAGAGGGAAGATGAAGAATATGAAGCTGCAACAGAGGAAGAAGAATCAGCAACCAGCTATCTAGCCAGCTTTTATATCAGTGTGTAGCTAATACCGCTAATCATGTTGGAGGAGATGATGGATGAAAGTGAGGTGCTTTACTCATTTTAATTAAAGGATCCAAACACATTACACTTTAAAGAAGAGTGTAGATTTACAGGCTTCTTGAGGACACTGTTGCATGTCTACTAGAGGTCTCCCCACAGTAGGAAAGGCCTTTCCATGCACTCTTGAACTATGTTCCACTTTTTCTTCACATCTCTTTCTCTTCATTCGATCCCTTCTTCTTCCTTCCGTCCCCCTCTTTCTGTCTCCCGCCTCCCTCCTCTCTTTTTCATCCCTTTGGTGCCCCTTGTTACCTCATCTCATTACCACGAGGAAACACTGCACCATTGTTTACCCCAGAACGTCCTGGTGAAGCCGACGCTGAAACAAGAGGCTCCCTGGTCTTGTTTGTTCGGCCACACTTTGAGCTGTTTTTTAAGCTTTTGGAGGAAATTAGTTTTTATGGATCTTACATCTTTGGACAACATTAACCCGTTTCTCACACTTCATGAACCGGCGCTCTTATGTAACGCTGGGTCAAAAGTTCAGATGAGGAAGAGATTTTTTCTTTCTTTGAATTTGTCACATGGCAGAAGGAGCAGGAATAATGAGGTGAATGACTGCAGAACAGAGCAAACACTGTGTGCCAGTGTGAGAAATGACATTGCGTCAAAGGCATCTTGACAATGTTTGAAATAAATCCTGTAAGGCAGCTGTGGTTCACAGAAAAAGGAGAGGGGCTCTGCCACAAATAGTCACCTCTCACAGCAAAGTGCTGTATGTTCAGTCCTCAGGTAACACCAAAGAACAAAAATGTGGTTTCACTTCTTTTTGCAGGAATGCAGAAACACAGACCTGTAGTCGTGATGTCACGATTTTAGTTTTCTATCTTTCTTTTAGTCCAGATTGGCGGATCCTTGTTGGAACTGAACTTAGCTGGAGGTATTTCCAGTAAAGCTGCAGCTTTTGTGACTCAGATGTATAATCTGATTTCAATAATCTCATTACATTAGTTTAAAAAGCAGACAAAATAAAAAAGCCCAACATAAACACCAAACCCAGTACGAGCAGAACCAAACTAAATTACAATCTAGAAATGTATCATGTTTTCAACACTCGAGCATATGTCAGGCATCTGTTGAGATTACTGGTGTAACTTGATGTATATTGACACCAGTCCACATTAAATCATGTCACACATACACAGTTCATTCAAATTGATCTTCAGATCTTCCAAGCAAGTTCATTCCCCAGAAAGGGAGGCTGTAAACTTTTGAAATCAGGTCCCAGAATGGAATCTTTTGTAAACTCCAATTAAATAAACTGCAATGAAGTAGCAGTCAGAATTTGCCAAAGGCCAAAGTAATGTCTCCCCAAAAATCTCCCCATTCAAAAGGTTGGACCAAATCAGTATTTAAATACCTGGACTAGATCTAGATCCATTCTCTGAAGCTGATTCGTCAAGGTTTAACTTCCCATCATAACTGTAGTGTTATCTGTTCAACATGCCCTTCTCCATAGAGATGATGGCATGAAAATTTAAATTTTAAACACTTTAACGTCTGTTTCATGATTGGGTTGAATAGGATGATGAGCTTGTGGGAGAGGCCCAGTGTGAGGCTTGATTTCCCATTTGAGTTTCCAGTTGTGTTGAAATGTCACCTCCCTGCCTGTGGCCGCACGTTCAGCTGAGCCTAGTCATCAACATCTCTAATTTTAGCTGTGTTTTATAGAGCACAGACATGCTCACACACATGCTAACACACACATGTGACTTCTGTATATACGTGAATGTCTCTGCCTCTCAGCGTTAGCTCTCTTTGGGAGTGTGTGTGTGCGTGTGTGTGTGTGTGTGTGTGCGTGCGTGCGTGCGTGTCAGTGCGCCCGCGTGTGCGCTGGCAGGGGGGAATTCAGTGCCGATGGGAACTAAAAATCAAAAAAGACCAACTGTCAAATTTAGCTGAGCCTCATATCTCAACATGGCAGCTGCGTACAAATAATCCAGACGCAGTCAGACCAGGAATCAGAAATAAAAGAGCTGAATACGTGAATCTTTAATAAACACATATAAACTAAAGTCTCTGAGAATCATATCTTGGCATTTTCATTAGATTTCTTTACACATGAACGTGGACTTTTGGTATGCCTTTGTACTCTTCCTAATATAGATTCACACGATCCTCTGTAAGGGGGTTGTGCCATCAGGGCAAACTAAAAGTGAAAGGATGAAACATTCGATCAGCTTGATCCTGGAAAACTAATCAGAGGAATGATTCTGTTCTTCCTCTTTTTAAGATTTCAGTAACTATAGATTGGTGAAAATTTCATTTCTGTATTTAACATTAAGCACTGTTAGCTGTAGCCTTAAAAAACTGCATCACCTTATTATCAATTTCCTCCTATCCCTTCTCTACCGGATAGGCTTTAAATTTGCAAACATATCTGACTTGTTTTATAGTTTGAATGGCTGGAAAACACCTTGAATATGTGCATGAATCATGATAATAATGTTTCTTTTAGGTTTCCTTGATTTGTCCTGTTAAAGGTCCTGGGAGAAACTTTTAGTTTGTGTTGATTTTGGCACTTTGGACAAAGCACTCTTTGCTTATCTTGTCCTCTACAGGCTTAAGTCGTGTTTTGCCTGATGACAAAATCTCATTCTGCTGATTTTTGATATTCAAATGTATCATGCATTGTAAATATTCACTGTAAATAAAATGAGAATTCTTTAGCTGCTCAGTTGGCACCAATGCCCTCGCACCGGCTTCAGTTGTTAAAAAGTACATACAGTATATACAATACAGTACGGAAATCATCAATTTTGTTGCTGAGGGTCTTGTTTGCTTTTGTATATCATAAAGAGGCATCACTGTTCATTGAGTTTGTTTATAACCTTCAAAAACTCCTCATAGGAGCTTGAATTGACGTTGAAGAAGCCGCAAAATTAACGTGTGTATTCCAGGTGTAATATTAATAGTAAAACCTGTATCAATGATTTCTGTGTATTTATCTTTGCGGTCTGTTTCATTGAGTTGCTATAGTTTGTAATTGATGTGTGGATGCATCAGCGTGTTTGAAAATGTAAAATTAATTGAGTGCTGTTATTGTTTTGAATAAGTCCTCTGAGGGGCTCGTCTGCTCTCTGTCTCGCTCTCTTCCTGTTTAGTTTCTGCTGCTTTGGACCTTCATTATGATTCGGCTCTGTTTTCTGTCTCTGCTGAACAGTCCACAGTGGTGATTTATAATCAACTGTGTGTTTTGCAGTGCTTGACCCTCTTAACACAGGTGCAGTAGGTTTAATTTAACCGTGGTTACTGAAATCAGGATGTTAATGTTTCTTTTTGTGCCTGTGTAACAGATGGGAAACCAGTACAATCTGCTGGTGTTTGTTTGTCTGCTGGTATCAGTGATGTGAGAGAGAAAGTGAAATCAAAAGAAACACAAATAAATCAGGGATCAGATGCCATAAGGAGGCAGTCAGAGGAAGCTGAATCACATACACACATCTTTATTGCAGATAAGGAATGACTGGGCAGCATTCTGTGCTTACTCACCATAGCACAAAACAAAACATGCTGCCACCCACACTTCGAGCATGGAGGTCTGTCTTTGGAAAATCAATAGCATTTCTATCCGTCTGGCTTTCAGTTGACAGGATTCTGATGACAGTGTTTGATCAATCTCTTTTGGTGGCAGTCTCTCAAAGTCAAATCAAGCTGCAACCTCCTAGACTGAAAACTGCAGCCAATGCACAAGTGTCAAAAACTGCAGTTCCCCGAGTGGCCAATTGGGGCTGGCTCCAAAAGGGAGTCAAGAACCATAAAGCTCCATATTAAAATGAAGTAAACACGTTTAAAGCCTGGTGCAGAGAATTGTGTGCTCTCTTTTGATAATTTCTCTACTTATATGTAGAGGATGAGTTTTCTATATAAAACACTTTTTAAAATTACGTCCAGGCTTGAAATTATCCACAATAAATGATCTAGTTTCCCACGTTTTATAAGCTCTCTTAGCTTCTTTTGTGTGATAAATATGTCTGTATGCAACAGTGGATCTCATACCACAGCTGCCACTATGTCTTGATTATGTCTTTGTTTTTTAAGACATTAATGTGATACATTTTATTAGTTGTTTTTATTGGATAAAATTGTATTATCAGAATAATAAGTAATAATAACATATTCACATTATTGTGAAATAATTTATCGGACCAAAATATATTAATGTGTGCTGTTTCAGTAAAGGATAATGTTTGATGAGTGGGTGGTTATGGGAATTAAAATCCTGATAGAATGATCACATCATATTATAATAATATAATAATTTTATTTGTAGAGCACTTTTCAAAAGCCAAGTTACAAAGTGCTTCACATGGACAGCAAAAATAAAACAGGCAGTTCATAAAAACACGTAAAAAACAAGTCAAGATAAAGAAATAAAACAGTTTTTAAAAGACATAAAATTCCCCTAAAGGAACTCTAAAGGAACAATTATTTTAAAATATATTTCTTAAGACGGTTAAAATGAAATAAATAAAATAAATAAAATTCAGATAAAATCTGAAAAGGCTCTACGATAAAAGTATGTTTTCAGAAGAGTGGGTTGTTAATTTCTTGCTCGTCCTGTTGGGATTCTAACTTGCATAACCACACATTCACTTTTCATTTTCCAGTTTATTACCAAACTACCTACTTAAGACACATCAGCACAATTGATACAAAATCTTCATTTAACTATGATTGGTGCATCCCTTGTTAAATCGCTACTTAACATCTTAGCCACAATCGTAGACTTCATAGTTTATTATTCATTTAGTTTTTTCCACTCCTAGCTGAGCTCCAGCCCCACATTTTTCTAATACATCATGTATGGCTAAAAAAAACGAAAAAAAATCTTTCCCGCCGTAATGTTTATCTTCAAATCAGCAATCCACAAACCAGTTGATGACATCATGATGCCTATGCTAACTTTTTATACGATTGATCTTCGTTAAGTGAAATGCTACTGCCTTCTTAAGACCTCCATCAGCTTTAGATATATAGTAAAACACATATTTACACCCTCTGACATCTCCCTCTTAACTCTAGGAGGAAGATTTCCATCATGTTTTTTGTCTTATAATTAAACTGTATGTTTTTCCTGCTCTGAGTGTTGTATTAACTGTGTTTGCTCTGTTTTGTCCCACTGCTGTCTTACCAATTGCTTCACTCAGAGCAAGTAAAAGATCAAATTGATTCTCAAGCTGTTCCTCAAAATGTGGAAGACGCTGAATGAGATCTGAGTCATTCACTCTCTAAACAATTCATTATGGAAACAATAAACAGTCCTCTAACTTTCTGTGTTTTATTGTGCTGGAAGGCAGTTTAATTATTGTTTAATTTCTTTCAGGAAAAGATAAACAAACTCCAATTTGACTTTTTTATCTGTTTGAGTCACACTGAGGTTTGAGAAACTTTTCCTTCCCCTGGGCTCATGAATTCTTTGTCAAATCCATCTCTTAACTCAAACAACAAATAAAGCTTGAGTCTGAATTCCTGGAAAGTGCTTTTCTCTGTTCTGTTCCCTGATGGGTTTACAGAATTTTCTCTGGTACTCTACATTTCAATGCCGCTGACAGTTGTTATTACAAATGTTCTCTTTAGGCGCAGTAAGATTATCTCAGCTTTGGTATTACTATACCTTTCAGATCATTATCAGTAAACATGGGGAACCTTCTCTATCTATGGTTTGATGTCTCATAGACTCACTTTTCAGACTCTTCTTGCAGCCTGAGGTGGAGAGAACTGTCCCTCAGGCTTCACATCCAGGAGTACAAATGACAGAACAACAGAGGAAATGAACGCACTAATTTCAAGTCTTTTGAAGGTTTGAGATTAGTTTCTGTCTGCGGGGTCTCTGTAGTGCAGGAATGTGTCTTTTTTCTGGTTGTCTTCCTTAATGCTGAGGTTTATGTTGTATGAGAAACGTCTCTGATAGCTCAGGAGTCCTGGAGATCTGTGATTATTTTTCTATTACGCTTGGCTTTCATCTCCATCCCTGTGACTAATGTTCACTTCCCTCTGACTAAATCGAGAGCACTTTTTGATGGAGCCAAAATACCTTAGTCAAGATTTGCAATGATCAAAAGGCCACTGCTTTTTCTTATTAGTTTTTCTCCTCCATTGTTCCCTCTCTTTCTCTCTCTCTTTGTCTTTTTCTCTCACATTCTTCTCAGCTGTAGACCTGTACTCAAGCTTTTTGATGAATTATTTGACATTTTCTTTTCTTTTACAAGTAATTAGAAATTAGAAATGTATCTAACTTCTCATCTCTCAGTTTCAGGAGCTGGTTAGTTTAGCTTGGTGTTGTTTAACTGGACCAAAGTTTGAGTTTGTAAGATGCTATATATGGGAATGGGACTCCCAAAATCCTCTTTGCCCCTCTGCATGGCTTTCTTTCACAGTGCTGCTACTGTAGTCTGAGTCTAAATGTGAAATTGTTAATCGTCTTTATTCCAGAAAGGAAAAGCTGTTCTTGGTGTTGTGACATAGAAATGTGACAAAGTTGTTTTCTACTAATCAGTGACCACACTTGATAAATCAAAATAAACATACAGAATTATGCAGCTTAAATACATGTCACTGCAGCTACACAGCAGTCTTCAAATATCCCTGCTAAAACAAGTGCTGAGGTTATATAGCAGCTCATTGAAGCCTGGCATCTCTTCTCAGAGGTTGACATCTGTGTTGCTGGATTCACTGGACCATCAGATCTGCTCTCAGGGCTGTTTGTAGCAGAGTGATGATAAGACAGTGAGGAGTTCAGCTTCTCTGACAGTACGATCTGACGCAGTGTAACTAAAGCTTCATCTTCTCTACAAAGCTTACAGTCCTACATTGACTAACTCATATCGAAAGGTCGGATCACATTTCCTGTCTCACTCAACGGCTCTGTGATTTGCATGGACACGCTTTGCAAAGATTTGTATTCAAATGATGTCCAGGCATGAGTTGTGTTTCTTAACTGTGAACAGGAATACTCTTCTTTCGTCACAATGTTTGCTTAACCGTTGTGCTTTCTCAAGTTTGCATAAGTGGATGTATGGAAATCCTTTTAAAAGCTGATTTCGCAGTTTATAGTGTTACCCTGTTAACTGGTGACCTTTAGCCACTGCGCCTGTGGTTGCAACGACTGTTGAAAATGGAGAGTCCTTATAAATGACTCTTTGTTTAGTGACTCATGAGAGACAAAGCTGATGAATACATTTTGACATTTTAATGAAAAAATACTTTTTTTTTTTTCAACAGCTGTTGAAACTACGACAACCACGGACACATTGGGACAGTAATCAGGGTCACTGGTTAAAGCTACAAACAGTGGTGTAGTTTTGGAAAGTGCTGTGTCTCTCCATTACAGCTTCCCCTCTCTCAGCATTGTGGGCCGACATTAATAAAAATGTGAATTTTGTTTAATCCACTGGTAATTCAGCAGCCGCCTAGCAAAGTGACAACATTTAATCGTTCAGTTGACTGAACTCACACATCCCTGGTTATGCCTATTCCATTCCATTCCACTCTATTCAATTCCATTCCAGTCCATTCCAGTCCATTCAATTCAATTCCATTCCATTCAATTCCATTCCGTTTAATTCCACTCCATTCAACTCCATTCAAACCCATTCCATTTTATTCCATTCCATTCTATTTTATTCCTTTCAATTCCACTCCATTCAATTCCATTCTATTTTATTCAATTCCACTCCATTCCACTCAATTCCATTCTATTTTATTCCACACCAGTCCATCCCACTCAACTCCATTACATTTAATTCCATTCCATTTTATTCCATTCCATTCAATTTGATTTTATTCCATTCCATTCCATTCAATTTTATTCAATTCAATTCATTTTCATTCAATTCCATTCCATTTTATTCAATTTAATTCAATTCAATATCATTCAATTCCATTCCATTTGATTCCATTCCATTGTATTCCATTATTTCCTTTCTATTGCATTCGATTGGATTGGACTCTATTTGATTCCATTCCTTTACATCTGATTTGGCATGTGTAATCAGGTTGATCTTGGCAACAGTTTGCTGTTAAGAAATAATACATCACTGTTATGGAGTTTCAGAATCAAGTATTGAACACATCTGGGTGCATGTTAGCAATGGTGATGATAGCATTTGGCCTGTACCACTACAGTGCCTATTTTCAGCCTCACACATCTGTTCAACCTCAAATTTATTTTATACTCGAAGTGGAAAAGAAAACAAGCTCACATGTGTTCGTTGCTGCTTTTGCACGCAGGAGGAAAACCTTGTTAATGTTTTATGCTAACTGTTAAACCTGAACACATCCTATCTCAAACACGATTTAGAGTCCTGTTTTGAAAGGGGCAGCTGCCAGGAACCACATCTCACCGTGCTTTCACTGGTCTGGGTGCCATGACTGCCGATCCCCCCCTATGATTAAACAACCACAGTCCACTCCGTCCAGCATGACTTTAGGTGTGAGTTTACAAGGAGGTACGGATACAAATTAGCCTCTGGAAAGCATTATCTGCCCACACACACACTGACACAACCATGATACACTTATGGCCCAGTCACTTTTTCTGTCGCTCTATTGTTGACTTCCTGTGGTGGATGACTAAGTCTGGTAACAGGCTCAGAAAAGGATATGAATCTACAAAGGTTAAATGAGCAATGCCTGGATGCTTTTAGCTACTGTAGGAGAAGGAATGTAAAACACTTGGTGACACTTTCCTAAATTGATTTACAGGCCATGACTCAGAAGAATGCTGTTTTTATCTCATGGCCCATTTAAGTTAAGCAAGTTTAAAATTCAGACAAAGCGTTTCTCTGTGTAGATCATGACCATGTTGTCACATGACCTCTAAACACAACCCAGCATGGAAATTCATTTGTAACCCCCAAGCAATTAATGACTCACTGAAACATAATCCCTTTGTGTGTTAAATCAAGCAGTCTTTTGTCTGCACTTTCCCTCGGAGCGCCTTGAATGACCTCTTCATCCGTTTCAAACACTCTAAACTCCCCGAAGACTCGACCCAGGACAACAGTCTGCTTTCCTGTTTTCACTCTCCTCGGCTTTTCTCTCCTCAAGATGAGACTAATGAAGTCATCCTCATATGATTTAAGGCCATGTGTCTCTGCTTCACACTGATGGGGTCAGGGCTTTCAAAGGGAGAGAGAGACCTAATTACCTCACTGCAAACAGAGGCTTTAATAGAATCTGACATGATTGCCTTCCTGTTAGGAGGAGCTGGAAGGCTAATTAATTTCTTAGAGGAGAGATGTTTGGTTTTGCAGTTTTTCTTTACAAGATGTTAACCGTGTACGGCTGATATCTCTAATGCAAGAATGTATGTGGCGGGCTAAACTGGTGATGCACTTCTCTAATGTATTAAATATACATTATTTAATATCTACAACACTTTTTCTGTTGAAGGCCGCTGCACATTTTTACCACTTACAATCTGTGTTGCTGTGCAGAATTGGAATTAAGAGTATGTCTGCCATTTTTAGGGTAACTAATGTAGGCTAGGTCAGAGAGTAGGAATGGGAATTCAGAGTATTTGTGCCTCTGGATTGGCAGCCAACGCTAAGGGGTGTGTATAATGGTTATAAAAAAGGAAGAACACATCCAGAACTAGTGCCCTCTCCTGCTTTGCAACTCCTGGTAGTGCAGATGAAGTTGTATTTTAGCTCATCTGACAGGGTTCTTGCAGTTCATCAGATATAAAAGTCTGGGAAATGAGACTTTAAAGTGTAATACATTTTCAATTTGAAAATGAGTGCTGGGATTGACCACTATCCTGTCCCAACTTTCACTTTCCCACAAAATGAAGGTTGATAGATTTTAATAGCCGGAGCTGAATGAAGTCCAGCTATAAGGTTCTTTCAAAGTGACCACAGGATGAGACATGAGGGCCAAAAGAGCACTTCACTTTAAAACATAACATCAGCCCTGTGGGATCCTCGCTGTCTGTGCTCCTCTGACCGACTTTAACCCAGCCCATGCACGGACACATTACACCCAGAACACACTGGCACCATCTCAACTCTGTCATTGGTCTTCCTTTGGCTCAGTCTGTGGTCTGAAGCCAAGAATAATGTTGTTGACCTGCTGGAGTGACTCAAGTGGTGCGAATCACGTCTGTATAAACAGTTTGAGCTCTGGTGTCCCTTTGAGTCTTTGTGACCATTTGACAGAGGAAAAATCCACCATCTGATACTCTTCTACTGTTTTTTGTTTGAGATATTATTTTGTCTTCCCACTTCATATGGACCTTCCCTGTCTGCTTGAGTTAGTGACTTAGATTTCCCAGAATAACTTTTGACAACTCCCATAGGAGCAGAGGCAAGAACAAATTTGCATTGTTGTGGGTTGTTGGCGGAGGTGGAAAGAGCAAGAGTGAAGGAAATCATTCTTGAAGTAATGAGAAGTTACTGTAACCACACATATATTGTGGCTGCTTTGCAATCAGGTCTATCTGGGGTAATTTGGGGTGAAAAATGTGGACATCCTTTCTTACAGATTTGTTTGGTTATGCATTTTTTTAGTGGTTGTTAAAGCATGTGATTTAAATAACTTTATTCAGAAGTAGTTAAGTATTCGAGAAAACCTAAACTGAAGTTGTCAGATGATCACAGTTTTGGGATTGCGGTACAGAAGGTTGCGCTCTTTTCCTGTGCACAGCCATTAACCGCTGAAAACCATTGGATGATACTTCTCACAAACAAAACAAGAGCCCCTGTAACGCCAAAATCTGATCCCATACAGATTTGTATCTTTTATGTTGGATTTTTAAAAAGAGATGTTTCAGTTTTAGATTCAGTTTGCAGGTTTCTGTGTTGTACTTTTATGTAGATTCAAACTTTCTTGCTATTTCCTAAGAAACTCTTTTGGCTCAACAGTTATGACACATCGTCCCTTCTGTGGTGACATTTCTGCTTTATCTCTGCTGATATTGCGCTTGCCAAGTTTAGAAAGAATACACTCTGTCCACTGTCAAAATGTCTCCTTCAACTATGCATCTTTTTTACACAGACCAGGTGGACAAAAACACAGCGCCTCGACATAAATCTGCTCTCAGTATTTGAGTTGTTCCACATCCTGCTTCCTGCTGGCTCATCACAAACTGTTAAATGTCCAGAAGTGAAACGAACAATACTGACAGGTCTAATATCTGACTTGTCTGACCTGTGTTCCTCAACATGTCTGTGACCTGTCTCTTGTTTTTAAAGCTTCAGTAGTTGGTTTTCATTGGCAGTGCATTCAGGAAGCCCTCACTCATCAGGACACAGACTGATGTCCTCTTCTGACCTGTAGTGTCTGAACCAGGCAGGTAAACCAGTTCAGAGACATGCATTGGTGAACAGATTACCCGCTCCTTAGAGAACCACATTTCTGGATGCGAAGGGATACCGTCACTGTTTCTCAGTCTGGCCTTGGATGCTCCTTCTCAGTCCAGACAGCAGAGTTGAATATGTTTTTCCGCAACGTCTGCCCGTTGTAATGATTTCGTTCAGCTCAGTGAGTCATAACTGAAGGGCGAGTTCACCGCTGTGATCCAGTTGTCTAAGCCAGGCTCTGTCAGAGGTAGACGAGCAAATGTGCCCAAAGTTTTCCTGGACCCTGACTCCAAAAAGCACCCTGATGGGACACTGATGTTTGCCTACATCTTACAACAGGACAGAGATCACCAACATCTTTAACAGGAATTCGACATAAACTGAAGAAGGAAACACAGAAGTCTATCAGAAACAACAATCTGAGCCTGTCAGTGGAAAAAACAAATACTTTTAGTGTTTATTCTCAATCCTCAGGGATTAAGTGGCAGCTTTGGCAGGGTATTATGTTGCTGCTGGCTGAGATATTCTGATAAAGCTAACTATTTGTGCCTATTAGTCATTAAAACCCCAAAATATGTATAGTAAAAAAATGTACTCTGATCTAGTTTAAAGATTGGTCTTGCTTTTTGCTGAACGCCTTTCCAGATCTGTGGTCCCCAGCCTTTTCCCTTGCCCCCCTCCCCTCTTATATCCTGAATTGTGTCATGCTGTCTTTATTGAGACCCACCTGACAGATCCAGAGGTCAAGACTACCTAATGTCCAATTTTTAAAAAGTCAGCACTGTGTGTTACACCTTGAAAAAAGGTGACGAGGACCGGTGTTGGCCTAGCAGGACCCCTTAGGACCCTGACAGAAAATAAGTGATGCAATGCTTTATCAATTGTAATTTTCTTACCAAAGAAGTGACGATGAAATGTATTATTTACATAGTTTCATCTACAGGCAGCTGTATAAACCAACCATCAGTTGTGTTTTCATGATTTTAGTTAACATCTAATTTTGACAACCTCAGAGCAGACAAAGCCTCACGCAGCCCACTGAGGGGCTGGACCCCAGGTTGGGAACCAAGAGTCCAGATTCAGTTCCCTCTAAGGTCACATTCTAAACACATAGGTCTTTAACTTCTACAACCTTACATGCCTTGAACGTCTTTGTTTTGAAGCTGAAACAAACTGAACTCCACGACTCAGCTGACCTTGACTCCCTTCAAAATCATCTGGTTGTTGCTTTGACTTCTGAAGCTTTGATCCATGTTTACAGACCGAGAAGAGAACTGTATCCTAATGTTTTCATTTTGCTGCATTGAAGTAACCCTTCTCACTAATCATAGCTCACCCTGAAACCAAAAGGCCAGGATGTTTTAAGTAAGATTGCAGTTTTAGCCGCAAATGAGTGCATTAGGAAAAGTCTAAAACCCTGCAGTCCTGCTCATTAGCATGTCATTAGCTATCTGTTAGATAGCCTGACTGTTAGTAAGAGGCCTGGGTGAAGGGTGGGGAAGCTGGATTCCACAGATGCAAAGCTCGGGGTAACTCTAAGTGATTCACAGAGGAATTTGTTTACTTGTGGCGCAGCTACAAATAACTGCAGGGTTTATGTGGGGCGCAAAACGACTTCCCCTCCAGGCAGCCATACAACATAAACAGAGCCGTAAGGGGAAATACTGGAGCGTCTTATTAAAGCACAACCACTACACATGTTCCACACGGCCACATGGATCCCATTACTCACTGAGGAGCTTTTTTCCATCAGGCCTGCTGGCCTCGCTTCCCTCATCCTCATTCTGGCAATTTGTTTGACTTTGATTTGGATAGATCCTTAGACCATGTTTTTAATTTGTCTTGGACTGATGCTGTTTGAAACTATGTAAGAGGAAAAGCTCGCTCTGTGTTGTCCAGGCTGACAGTGTTTCAAGACAATGTTAGGCAGGAGGCCAAAGTTGTGTGTGTTTGACCCATAAACAAATTATCCACACCTAGAGTTGACTTAGAAGTTGAACTCAAATGTCTGGCACCAACCTGTGTAAGATATGTGATATGTGGCCTCTTCACGTCTTTTATCCTACATGTATATCTGTTTTAATCTAAACCATGTCCTCCTCTCTTTCCTCTTTAGGCTTTTGGGAACGCAAAGACTGCCCACAATAACAACTCCAGCCGCTTTGGCAAATTCATTCAGGTGAACTACCAGGAGAGCGGCACAGTGAGAGGGTAAGGAACCAGAGACAAACTCTTGTGTCTTCCAACAAAATATGATAGGCAGTTGACCATGTTTTTCTACTTTTTTAGAGCATATGTGGAGAAATACCTCCTGGAGAAGTCAAGGCTGGTTTATCAGGAGCACAATGAGAGGTGAGGACTTTGCAGAAAATTCCTAGAAATCCTGGAAATGCTAGACTACAGTGTATGGTTGTGTAATGCATGATGTAACTGTTAGCTATCGTTTCACTTCTGAGAAATATGTACCAAAAAAAAGGTCAAGTGTTGGACTTCAAAGTTAGAACTGCTTCCACAAAAACTAACCATGACTGAAGCAGCTGCTCTTGTGTGGGCCAGATTCCATCCCTTTAACAGCTGTGTGAAATTAATGTCGGCATATTGATATCTATTACACTTGTTGTATATTATATTAATGTAAATATGGATGGTGTTTAAAGTCATAAATATATACAGTTTGTCAACAAAATTGGTTTTGTCAGTCCTGGCAATTTAAGTACAAAATTGATTGCCAAATGAATGTTCCATGACTTTTGAAACTTTTCTCCCTCACTTTCTACAAAATTAACAGAAATTGAATTCTGGGAAAATCTGAATCCGGTGACTTGAACTCATAAAGCATTTTGTTTGAGTTTGCCAAAGTGTGATTCATGATTGAGACTGACACTAATGTGTTTGTCCGGCTGGACAGTGTGGCGAGGGTTAACCTCACCATAGGGGGCTCTCAGTGGGCCCCCTGCGTCAGCCAACGCTTATTGAGATGAATTGCTGACTCCAGGCCCATAAAAGCTTGTGTGTGTTAGTATGTGTCTCTGTGTGTGTTGATTTCAAGAGGACCTTGGTCACACAGCTGTTGCACACTTTTGACCTCTGACCTTTATGCTGCAGCTAGATGCTTTCAGAGGAAAAGTGCATGCCATAACACACATGCACATTTTAACACACAAACACACTGAGCTGTAATGTTTGAGCGACATTATCATCTTTGGCAGGAGGCCAAAGTATGTGTGTGCTTGCCTCACAAAGAAATGATCCATAACTTAAGTTAACTCTGAAGTTGACCTCAAACGTCCGGCAGCAACCTGTGTGTAAGATATAAGCATGACAGAGTTACTGTGCTAACATTATAGCATGCTAATCCACTAAGTGTTACCTTGTTAAGCGTAATGTAAGAAGTGAAGTACTAAGAAGTTAAGAACTCGTAACCTTATGTTTGTATTACAACCTGCCACAAATGTCAATGTCAATGTTAACACTAGCAGACTGTAAGCTAACTGTACACGTTATTGTCCTGCTGTTACTAGCTTTTGTTTTAGTATTTAGCATTGTAGTTAACAAGCCAAAAAGCTCAAGATGTTATCTTATTGTTATGCGTCTTCTATTGCATCATAGTTGTTTGCTAACTTTGGCCTTGTTCCCTTGCCAAAATCAGAAAGCTAACAGTTATGCTAACTGAAGGCATGCTAAAATGACCACTGTCATTGTCATAAACCCTTTTACAGACTGACTGTTTTTACTGATGAAGAAAAAGTCAAAGAATTCAGAAGTTGTTTTGCTTTCTTTTGGATGTGTAATTTAGAAACATATAGTGGCTATGGAGCTTACAAATAATTGTAATATTTTTGTCCTAAAGTGTGTTCTTTAATAGGAGTTCAAAAATATACTTTTTTATTTGTCAGAATTATTGCTTGACTTTTGTTGGAATTTTGATGTCAGTCATGAATGAGTGTTGTTTTGTTTTTTTTAGAAACTACCACGTCTTTTACTACCTGCTGGCAGGAGCAAGTGAAGAAGAGAGAAAGGCCTTTCACCTCATGAAGCCTGAAGAATACCATTACCTCAGTCAGGTAGGACAAGCACATTTAACTGTTTAATTAACCGAAAAAAACTCAAGTTTCTTTTATTTGTGAAGTTTCTTTTGTTTGTGTGTGTTTGTTATGGTATCACCCAACAGCACTAAGACATCAACAAACCAAGTACAGCTACCTGTGTCCCTCTAATAACAGGAAGAAGAGGGAAAAATATCCCCTTTTATTGGCTTTTAACAACCTATATAAAGAACCTGTCTATCTGTGACAAACAATGACAAACACACATTCACAGACAAAAAGTAGTGTTTCTGTTGTTTGCATTGCTCACCACAAACACAGGTTTCACATAACCAAAACCAAGCCACAATCCACACAGACACATAACACACACAATACACATATGGAATGTGGATGTTGTGTAAAACTTGTTGCATCTCTTACTCTGAGCTTTGACAGTCAAGTAAAGCAGCAACCCGTTTTCCTCCTCCCAAATCCTCACGCCTACGCACACAAGAGCAGGGAATTCCTTCCATTCCTTCCGGCCGCCGACATGCACATGCAAACTCACAAACACACACTCATACATAAAAACACAAACACATTCTTGCACCCTTGTTCGCTTGTGTCTTTGGTGATCTCCAACAACAAAAAAATATACTCTTGCACCAGCTTCAGCTTTTGCATGGATTTCTAAACCCTGCTTGAACCTTTTTACAAGCCATGTAAACATGTTGCACTTGTGGCTGCAGTCATCAGCTTCTGTTCCTAAGTAATAACTGTCCACACTGCTGTACACACTGCTTTGACAACTACACCTTTGGTGTATTATTGTTCTATTAGCAACAATTTTCCCTTTGAAGAGAGAATTTCCAAAGTACACCGTTTGTTTCAGGGTAGATTTCTGTTTTTTTTCAGTGCTACTCTAGATGTAGTTGTAAACAAAACACTTTTAAGTTTATTTGGTCTTCAATATATATCAAATGTTTACAAATCTTAATGTCTAAAAAAACTAACTGATTGAATATGTATGATCCTCACTTCTATATTATACTGTTTCTTCTCGTCAACTGCTTTCAGGAAAGGCACAGAAAATTAACCAGAGAGGGAAAAGGGAAGTTAAAATGATGAGAGATAATTGCTGCTAGCTGTCTATAGTGAAATTACATCACTTCATTAATACATGTGTGAAATAAGTGAAAAAAACACAAGTACGGTTAACTAGTCCATGAATATTTCTAAAAGATAGATTTTTTTAGACAACTTTTAAGACAACAACTCCAATGACCCACCCTACATCACAACATCATCAAGTATGTTGTTGTTTTGATTAAGAAACCCCAAGGTGGAGACATAACACTCAGTGCCTTTAAGGACATCTTAACTGAGACAAATTAGCTCCAAAGATTCAAGGACATGACACGCTTAATGAGAAAGCTTAGATTCACGGACAGAGGTGTTGTGAAAAAAAAACCCTTCTGATCTCTAAACAGAGCTACAGAGAAATGAAAAACAGTTCCTGTTATTGATAGATTAAACATGTCACTGTGAGGTTGAAAATCATGTTAAGTTTTACTTGCATACATAATTTGCATGACTGGAAATCTGGTATGCTTTCTTTAGGGTCAACCATACCATAACATAAAACAAAATCCACCTTTCATTCTGATCTTTCATGTGCATGCAAACCTACTGACTAGTCTTTAACAACATGTGTTTGTACATGACATACGCTTATTGTTTAATGACTGAGAATCCAGATGTGTCTCTCCTCAGTGTCTATATGCTTTGAATGTTTGACTTTCATCTAACTGTGCTCTTAATATTTCTCTGTGTCAGTATGTTTGAACAGAGCTGTGAAGTTCAGTCATTGCTTGTGTCTTAACTGCACGTGCATTCATCTCTGTTATTTGCATATAAATCTGTGGACATGTTTGATGCTACAGTATCTGTTGCTATTGGAATGCTGCTATCTAACATTATCCTTGCTCCCTGTAAAATCTGCCTCGACATTTCCAGATTTCAAAGTCATCCCACCAACTGCACTGGGACAGTTACTGTGACAGTGAACCGGTCAGTATCTGTGTCTCAGCTGTGTGTCTGTGTGTGTTTGTACTGTGTCGTTAAGTGTTGGAGAAACATCAACAAGTAGATGTTTAGTCACCTGAGCACTCTAAAGCCACATTTTCCCCTCACATCCCCACCCTCCCTCCCTCCCTCCCTCCCTCCCTCCCTCCTGCCCTCCTCCTCACCCTGCTCATTTTGTTGCATTTTGGATATTTCCTGGTGTGGTGTGGGTTGTGTTTATTTTAGCTGTGTTTGTTTTCACTGTTCACTGTTATTCTGCTTCTGTGAGTTATGTTGGTATGTCTAGTCATATCCTGACCACTGTAGCTGCCTGTGTTGCTGTAACCTGTGGGACTATTTTGATCATTGACAGTGTTTTCTAGCACTCAAAGTAAAATTCTCTGTGCCAAAGATGAGGTCTTCACTAAGTTTGAAATGCTCTACCCTCTACTGATAAAAAAAAAAAAAAAAGTAAACTTAATTAGTTAATGAAATATTTTGTTATCAGCCTCCTCCTCATTTACTGTCATACAGCCAATGTTCTTATCAGGAAAAACTAATGAAGCCACTAAATCAATCAATCAATTAATCAATCTTTATTTATATAGCACCAAATCACAACAAATGTTATCTCAAGACTCTTTACAACCAGAGCAGGTCTAGACTGTACTCTCTGTCATATTATTAACAAAGACCCAACATCAAGACAGGGTAAGATCCAGTCCCATCTTACAGACAGGACTCAGTCTGATCTCATCTTGATCCACCATGAGCATTTATCAAGTTACAGTGGCAAGGACAAACTTCCATTAACAGGCAGAAACCCCCAGCAGAACCAGACTCATGTTAGACAGAAATCTGCCTCAACCGAGTTGGTGTTTGAAAGAGGATAGAGGGAGCTTGAGAGAGAGAGATGGATAGTAGTAGTTGAACATTTGTGACCGAGACCACACAGTTAAGTTCAGTAAGGTGTAATGCAAGGATTAGCACTATGCATTATCTGGTTTATCACCCGGCTAGAGTCATAAAGATGATAATAAAATGGTCCCTCTGATTCCCTTGTTTGTAGCGTTATCATGGCTATAGCTTCTAATCTGCCTTCTTGCAGCACAAAAAACATTCCAACTAAACCCTTCTATTAACGGTCACGCTAACAATAATCATTTAACTGAACATTTCTATTGATGAATATGTAAGACAAGGTGAACAGGTCTTCAGCAAGAATATAAAAGTTGACTGTTATCCTCAGTCAGCTCTCCTTCTCAAAGCTGTTAACACTGCTGCTATTATCACTACTGCTCATGGTTAAAGTTGTGTTGCTCTTGCTATTCAGAATTAATTTGTGTTTTAAAGGGGTTCTTACGGGGTTTTGACCAATCAGAATTAAGTATTCAATACAGCTGGGTGATTAGTAAGAAAGCCGGGTTATAAATTAAGATTTTTACTTTGTCAGAATAAAGTCATCCCATTTAAGAGCAAACAAACCTTAAACTGCAATATGTTGAATTGAAGCAAGTCATGCTTATCTTTCTAACTACTCATCTGAGCTATTTAAGTTACTGTAACTTAATTCCCTTAAGATTCTTAAACCCTCTTGACACTGCTGCAGAAATGCTGTGATTGTACTTTAAGACATCAATGATCAAAAAAGTGTTTTTTTATTCATGTTGGATTTTTTGTTTGTTTGTTTGTGGCAATTAAAGGTTTGTGTTTATGAACACTTGTATGTAACACCACACTTTAATTTGTTCCCCTTTCTATCTAAATAACTGAAGTGTATTTAAAACACTGATAATGTTGTGAGATGTAAATTTTATGTGAAGTATGCTCGCACATGCAAGAGCCAAAGGTGAGCAAAACATGACAAACAAAGCGTAACAGGTCAAATGCTTCTGTGTCTATATGAGGACTTATTTATGTACTGCATCATGGTGCACATCCGTGAGATGCATAATGTAGTTATTTAATTTAATGGAAAGAATATCTATAAATAAGATGTGACATCAGCATAATCAGCCCTGGAGCATTCGTCTGGATTAGGAGCAGTACAGATAGAAGCTGACAGCAAAGACAACTATATGTGTTGTTACATTTGTGCTAAGGAAATAGTGTTCCACATTGAGTTTTTTGTGCTTTTTTAGTTTCATTCAAGACATCTGAAATACATATGCGTAGTTTGTTCCTGCTGTGGAAATGTAAAACCAGAGTCACTAACAGGTCAGTGGAGTTTGTGCCATGAAAGTAGAGAGCGAGGGAGGAAACAAGGAGGCACGTTGGAGTCAGTGTGAGTCTCATGTTTGGAGTGTTTGTGTTTGAGGCCTCGGTATGTGATAATTATGGCAGCCATAGTGGAATGAGCCCATAAAGCTGAGAGCAGACCTCACATTACGGTGGGTGTATGAAGTGAAAGACTGTGCAGTTATGTAGTTACATTAAAGCATGAGTAACTCATCTGAGAGACGCTCTGTCTCTTATTCCAATCAGGTAATCCAAATTTAGATTTATCCCCAACCAAATGCACGGCCTGATCGCAGTCATTTATTGTGTTGTATTTAATACTTATTTTTTATTTGTTATTATTCCCTTTGTGCTGAAAATGAGACCTGCATTTCTTGTAAATAACATTCACTGTATTGAAATGAGCATTCACCTCTGATCACTTGTGCACATTAGCACCTGTCTGCACACCCCTTTGTTGATGCATCAAAACAATTTCCTCCCATGCCTCCTCTATGCCAGCTTAGCTCATTCTTAACTCACACAGTGGAGTCAAACTGGAGAAAAACCTATAAAACGCTGCTGTTTTGCCTGCTTGCCAAAATTTCCGCAGGTTAATTCAAAGGGGAATGCAGGCCAGATTTTCCACTACATGAGCAGTTCCTGCAGACAGTGCTTTCACTCTACTCTCTTCACATCAGACTGGAGTGTTGTTGTTCTGTGTGACCGCCAGGCTTCTTAATGATAGCTTATTTAGCGCAAGTTACTCATTTGCGCTGCTTCAGACCACTCTGTTGCTTTTTGTTTCAGCTGCAAAGTAAACTAATAAACTATTTTAAGCATCTTGGCCGGACGCTCTGTAAACATTTGAAACATTTGGGCACAGTTTGAGTCAACACTCTTTAGTATGTCTTACTAAATTTAAGAGTGAGCTGTCATTAGATCTTCAGGCTTCCAGGCCAGAGTGTCGTAACAGCTGCTGGTAGCCTAATAGCATTTGGTTTCTGCTATTTCTGCAGGATTGTTTCACAGTGGAAGGAGAAGACCTGAAGCATGACTTTGAGAGGCTTCAGCTGGCCATGGAGATGGTGGGCTTTCTCCCTTCCACACGAAAACAGTGAGTGACACACAACTAACAGCAATTCATGTTCAACGTGTCCATCCTAACATTCATGTTGAGGTCTTTTACACACTTAGACACCTCTTTTCAGTGCAAAAAATAACTTTTATCATTCATTTGTTGAATAGTGGACTTAAAACCAAACCAACGGTTTTAACAGTGATGCAGTTTCAGACAATCTCTCTGTGTTTCTTCACTGAGGCGTCTCTTAAATATATCATGCACTGTTGTTTAGGATTTTCTCTCTGCTGTCGGCAATTCTTCACCTGGGGAACATCCGCTACAAGAGGAAAACCTACAGAGACGACTCCATTGACATCTGTAACCCTGAGGTGCTGCCTGTCGTCTCAGAGCTGCTGGAGGTAAAATAACACTGCTGAAATGTTTTACTGCTCTACTCCAACAACCAAATAACCTGCTTTAAAACAACATACAAAGGACTTTTCATAGCCTCATATTATTATATTTGTTACATAAGTAAGATTAAACAAATCACAGTTAATCTGATTAAAATATCTTTGACTTAAGATAGTTTGTTTGGATCAAAGCTTTTGATATATGTATGATTTTGGTTATTGCCTCTAAATTAAGATCTTACAAAGTGGTTTTATTTGTTGGATAAATCTGCTCCAAGTGACATGAAATGTGTGAAAACCTGCTTGCACATCATTGTGTACTGTTCTATTAAGGATGTTCCATCGTGACTAGTTTCCTAGTTATATAAAAGGAAATTTAAATTCTAAACTAACCAATTAGTCTAAAGGTAAGAAGAGACTCAGAAAACAGTTAAGATTGAGCACAGTTTATTTAGAACGCTAATAATGAGATCACAGAGTCAGCAGGTGAACAGAGTCCAATTGGTTTTCTTAGTGTGCCTTAGCCTTCCATCCTCCCTGAAGGTTAACATCCACATGCCTGTGCTGGTTACACATTGCTCCTGTTAAGATGTTATATGCCAGTTTAACCAGACACAGCCTACTTTATCCTTATTTTCTAGATAAAAAACCAATGTACTTTAAGATTCCAGCTGTGATCTATCTGATCATCCGGATTGTAGAGCATCATAGCTTTAAGGCCGTAGCTGTTAACTGGAGCTACAGCCCTGGCTAGTGGTGGGTGGCTAGGCTACAGCTTAGCCAGAATATATGATCGTACTAGTGCAGATGATGATGTTCAATCATTCAGCCGTCTAAACGGAAACATACCAAGTTTCATTTTTACTCAAAAGATTAATTCTGTATAATTTGAAAGAGGTGAGCCTTGTCTCATTGGCTCCATTTACCATTCATAAAGTCAACCACACTGTGTTTCTTTGTTGTGTGATTTGAGAACACAAACATCATAACTCTCTTCAGATAAATGAGCTTAGAACAGTTAATAGATACAAATGGGGCCCAATTGTTTACATTACAGCTTGACAGTTTGGTAAGGTGTGGTCTGAGTATTGAATTATATAATTATTGTTTTGGGGTTATCAGCCAATTTAGAGACTAGACTGTCAAATTACATTATAATTGTCTAGTCGACTTATTTGTGCAGCACATGTCGTACAGCAGGTGTGCAGTCTGTGTGCTTCAGCCAAACATCACTCAAGACTAAATCATTGAAGATAAGGAGGTGTTAGGTGTGTGTTTGAGCAGAAGTGTCACATCGCTGCTTTTAACTGAAGTTATGTGCTGACAGGAAGTTTTTAGCACTTCTAAACGAGAGGAACGACTGGATGTCAGAGCTGTAAAATTTTGAAACCACATCTACAGCAAAAGTACTTCAACGATGAAGTTACTACCCTGTGATAACTCAAGTCACTATGGTCACAGTAGATATTGTTTTGTTTTGTATAAATGTGTACATACATTGCATTAAATGATCTCTTTTCTTTTTTGTTGTCATGTCCAGGTCAAAGAGGAGACGCTGTTTGAAGCCCTGACAACGCGGAAAACAGTGACTGTTGGAGAGAAGCTGATTGTGCCATACAAACTTTCAGAGGTGAGACTGTTTGACTTTTGTGCAAATTTAGACTAGCATGCAATTAAAAATAACATGATACATTTAAAAATGAAACCATGAAAGACATCATCATCCTTTTAGTTCATGGTTCAATTCTCTGCAGAAATAGTTTGGTTCACACAAAGAATCATGCGGCTCCAGACTTCTGCAGAGCTAGATTCACTCATTGGCCTCTCAAGTGTTCAGTATTTCCTCTGTGCCAACATGTCCTGGTTAGTGTTTTTGAGTAAGAGATTAGTTGTAGTTTTATTTGCACTCCTAACTTTAAGTGAATCTGAATCTTCTGCAGACTGTGGTTGGCTGTGCAGTGCTGTCAAAATGGCTGCTGCATTTCTACTGTTTGTGAGAATGAAAGTTTAGTTTTTAGAAGCCAGATTACACCTTTCTTTGACTAGGTATTTTTCATACAGTAACACATAACATAGAGTCAATCTCTACTTAAAAGAGTTTAAGTGTGTAATTGGAGCCAGATATCAACACAGCCTCTGTTGGATGTATAGGCAGAGTATGGTTCTCTGTATGATACTGATACAGTCGTGAGACTAGAATCAGTCTGTGAACTCAGTGACCGTGCTGCAGCCTCGTCTCTTCAGTCTGACCAGCCGTGTTTACAGGACACTGTGCACCAGCACCGGATCTCCTCCTGCTCTCTCTTCTCTCCCTCTGCAGCTCTCTGAGTCTGTCTACACACTTACAGTACACACAGACATACACACACACTCGTACACAGTGTGTGTAGAGAGATGAGAAGGCATTTCAAGTCCCTCTACAGTTTTCACTGAGACCCTCACTCTAAAAACAAACGTGCGTAACGGTCTGTAGATGAGAGCTGCATGAAAAGAGAAGAGGAAACACAATTGAATGTGCCAAAGATGTTAGGAGGAAATTGTTTTACATTTATATAACAGAGAGTCTGGTAACTTTTACACAATTGTATTCCTTTTACTCTTTCTATAGTGATATTAAATGATAAAATGAATATTTCCTTGCATACATACCATGGGCTGGCTTTGATTTGGCAGTGTTTGTGTAACTTTACAGTACAGATTGTCCTCACTATCCAATATGTTACCACAGCCTCTCCCAGAAGATGGTGGTACATAACACATTCCCATCACAAACTGCAAAGCCCTAATAATGCCCTGTTATGTCCATATTTAGGAACCGCTTCATATGAACAAACAGTGATTGTTTTTGTTGCACACTGGGTGGTCTCTGTGTAAATATTGCTCCAACAGTCACAACAATCTCATTCCCTTGTAACTAACATCACACACTTTCAAAGCTCATAGAGACCTGAGTGTTTCTGTAATGACTATTCTCCATTTAGTCAGAGTTATGAGGCCATTTCCCATCTGAATGTTTTAAGTCCGACTTCCTCCGAATAATGAAAAGCTTGGGGTCATTAGACCACAGTATGTAAAGAGGTTAGAATAATATCAGTGTGGACTAATGAAAGCTTATTTGGTCTGTGGTTGCTAAAAATATCCCGGTGAAAAGTTTATGAACAAAGGAATTTCAACTTTTGGTGTCGATGTTAAGATTTATTTAGCCCACCTCTGCTGCAGCGGAGTCAAATATTTCCAGCGGATACCAGAATGAAGAAGATTTTTCACTATAACTGAACAAAGAGGCTTTTGTTAAATCATCTCAGTGAGGCTGGCTTTTATTTTAATCTAAAAAGTTTAGTTTGTGGCAGAAACACTGAATTAATCCAGTTTTTACAGTTTAATTCTCAGTCTACAACATCAAGAGTACCAGAATCAGAATCAGAAACACTTAATTCATCCCAAGGAGGGAAATTTGGTCATTACAGAGCTCTTATAAACAGTATGTAAGGAAGTCAAAATTTTAATAGAAGAAGGAATAAAATTAGATATAAATAAAATAAAATTGAATAAAATTGAATAAAATTGAAAAAATAGAATAAAATAGAATAAAATAGAATAAAATAAAATAATTATGAATTATATACAGAAGTGCAGAATAGTTTGAATTAGCTATGTACAAACGCGCTGGGAATTGAAATATATAATGTAATATAAATATGATGTTAACTAATGTGACATAATAAGACAACTTCTGTTCTTCCCTGATGTTAAATGTTCGTCTCTTATGAGTAATATCTCTATATTTCCAGTTATGGAGCCTAAATAGATGCTTATTTAGTACAAAGGGGGGCAGCAGGAACTGAAGGGTGGCCAGTTCAAGTCCCAGTGCAGACCAAAATATGGAGGTGGAACTTGTTGCTGGAGAGGTGGTAGTTCACCTCCTGGGCACTGCCAAGCCCTTGAGCCCCCTGAGCATGGCACTCATCCGTGTGCAGCCCCCTTACTCTGACATATCTCTATGAATGCATGGTTCAGGATCCTGTTTTTTCATGGATGTTTATATCCAGCCTGTGTTTGTAGCAGAGTAAAAAGAAAGAATATCCGTTCAGGGAATGATAAAGTGTATCTCTGTTTTCAAACAGACAATGTTTATCCTGTTACAGCTAATCATTTCCATAAGGCCAACATCAGAGCTCAGCAGATCATTCCGTCTGCGCCACATCAGATGAGTTTTAGTCTGGATAATGACATTAATAAAGGCTCAGGGACGCCCTGCTGGGACACAGTGCAGTCTGCCAGCATGTCTGTAAAGCTGCTTTCTGCTGAGCCCAGTTTCAGCGAGAATATCGAAGCCAAAGATGTATTTGGCAGGAGAGTTGTCAGGTTGTTCCTTTTTATCTTATTTGCACCTTTTAGAAAGACCCGTTGGACATTTTCCAGTAAGAAATGTGGTCACTGAAAGAACAGTGAGGATGTGATTTACCCCCATCTTTAAATGTTGGGTTATAAAGGAGAAATACAGCTGTCTGCACATTGTGACCCTCAAACTGGACCCATGTTCCCTGTAATGTTGTCCTTGGTATAAATCTGTTTTATTGTTAATGTTCAAAAGCCTCCATTCATTGTTTTTTATCCTAGACCTGAACAAAAGTGCACTGTTACAGGGCCAAGCATTAAGTTCTAACCCAGATGTGTGCAGCGTTGGTCTTGAGTGAATGACACAGAAATGATGTCTGCAGTTTGATTCAGCAGCAGTTGCCAACTAAAGTAGTGAGTGACTCTTCAAGCCTCAGGCTCTGTACAGAGAAGCATGGTGACCTGCTGAGGAGTGGTCGGACATTGTGCTCTCTCACAGAGCATTTCATGACAAGATTAGCACTCTCACATCTGTGAGATAATTGTAGATCTGAAGCCAACAGCTGGTTAGGTTAGCTTTGGAAAGACACTGGTGAATTGTTAACCTGGCTCCTGAAAATCAAACACAATTGGCCTTCTGATTTGATTTTCATGTCTTTATTTTTTTAATATTATTATTATTTCTCAAGTAGAAAAAATAATACATGAGAAAAGAATAAACAACAACAAAATTAAAAACAATCAATTCCATCAGCAAGCACTGAAACATTTGAATTTACATGTGCCGAACCATATATTTCTGTCATTACATGAATGCATTCACCAAAAAACATATCTTCATATTTTCAAATAAAGCAAACCCCTAATGATTATCAACGCCCCTCTTCCTCTCTGTACCTCAGTATGAGTATGTTCCACAGTTTTACACCATGGATTGAAATAAAAAAACTTTCCTTGTTTTCCCAAAAATCTTAATCTTTAAATGTAAGTCCCCTCTTAAGTCATAACCTCCTTCTCTTTCAAATAACATTATTTGGATATGTCTTGGCAGCAGAGTTTGCCTTGCTTTATACAGTATTTTGGCAGTTTTAAAAAATACAAGGTAAAATAAAAAGCAGCTCTAAATGTCAAAGTTAATTTGCTGTTTTTTATGTTTGAGTAATAATAAAATGTTCCAAATGTAGTGCTACAAATCAAAACCACAGATTCAGTAAAACCATCAAAGATAATAAACAATAAAAGCATTTTTATTTTAAACTGTCTTTATTTTACGAACATAGAAACAGATGTATACCTCTTTTAACAATCAAAAGTTAGCTGACTATGATGTTACCACTGGGGCGGCAGTAGCTCAGTCCATAGGGACTTGGCTTGGGAACCGAAGGGTCGCCGGTTCAAGTCCCAGCATGGACGAAGTTTGGCAAGTGGACTGGTGGCTGGAGAGGTGCTGGTTCACCTGCCTGGGCACTGCCGAGGTGCCCTTGAGCAAGGTAGCAAACCCCCAACTGCTCGGGGTGCGCTGGTTGACGGCAGTATCCTCACTCTGACATCTCTCCCTAAGCATGTTCACTGCATGTGTGTGCATTTGTATGTATATACCAAAAAAACTGTATGTGTAGCATGTCCAAAATAGCATGAGTGAAAAAATTGAATTTCCCCCCTGGGGATCAATAAAGTACCTTTCTTCTTCTTCTTCTTCTTCTTAATAAACACTAAAGATTTACTCCATCTGTCCTCCAGGCGGGTACCGTTCGTGACTCCATGGCCAAGTCTCTCTACAGCGCTCTGTTTGACTGGATCGTCTTCAGGATCAACCACGCTCTGCTCAACATCAAGGACCTGGTGGAGACCACCAAGGTAGGACTACAACAACACAACTACTTACCCGGTGTAATCGACTGGAACTGTTGAAAAGAGACACGAGATGTGGACCAATGCTGTCTGAGAGAGACCTGCTCAGTTCACTCATTTTATTCTGCATGACAGGATTCAGAGTCAGAGGCACAAGATAGAAAGACTCAAAGTGGTTTCATACACATAAAAACTGTAGAACAAAGTAGTGCAAGAAAACATTTATTAAAGGGCTTTAAATGTGAAGAATTTCAGGCATGGAAAAAACAACATGAGGAAAGAGCAAGAACACAACTTTACAGATATAGAAACAGAGTGATGAAAGGAAACGGAAATTGAATTATAACACATATGTTGATAAATAATAACAGAGAGTTATTGAGACACAAACTTTTTTTAGATCAATACAAATATTATAGAATTTACCTCGCTTCATCACCTTACAGAAAAGTCAAAGTGTGACATATAGTACCCGTCTTTCCCAGTGTGATATCAAAGTGTCCAACTTTATATTTAAGACAAGAAACTTTAGAATCATGTGAATCTCCATCGTCACATTCATCTAGTTGTTAAGTTTATTCCAAGTTGTGTTTGTTTGTCTCCGTTAGATCTTATCCATCGGAGTGCTCGACATATTTGGTTTCGAGGATTATGAGAACAACAGCTTCGAACAATTCTGCATCAACTTTGCCAACGAGCGTCTCCAGCACTACTTCAACCAGCACACCTTCAAGCTCGAACAGGTGAGACAAGACTTAAAATATTCCTCTGTTTACGCTCCCTCTCAACATTTACAACCTTTAAGTTCCTATTTTAGCTGAGCCTCTTAGCTGCTGTTTGACTAGTTTTTATTTTTTATTTTATAGATTTATCCACTTAAGTTCTTTAGCTGTGACTGAAAGAAAACTCTCACCCTCATCAAACATCACCATTCACATACATTACAATGCAGCTGAAATAATGGAGGAATTCTTCATCTCATTACGTAACAGGTTTAGTGTAGAAGCTGTCAACCATATGACTCAGCTCGTCCTCGCTGTGAGCACCCTGCTGAGGATGTGTGTTCTCTTCAGTGAGCTGATCACCTTCTAAAGGTTGTTTAAAGTCAGGATCTGTGAGATTTGGCAGCAAGTTAAACATCATGTTTACAATGGGATTAACCGAATCAGCATCCTGCCACGACATGTTGGAAGAGTTCATAAGTTACACCAAGACATGAGGGATTCGGTCCTCAGTCTGTCCTGTTTTGTACAAAGGCAAGTGTTCAGCTTCAGGTCATTAATATGTCAGGAGATATATTGCACACATGTGCATGTATGTCATGGGGAGAGACTTCAAAGACTCCTTTGTTTTAGGGGTTACAGTGAGTGAGGAAAAAAATGAACTATTGTGCTGCAGATTACAGGCCTGTCAGAGCAGTTCTTTGTATGATCCCATGTTAGTGATGGCTCAAAAAGGAATGTTTTAAAGCATGAGCTGCAGAGAATGGACATGGTTACAGCTTATTTTGTGTACATATTGAACAAAGTTTTGAAGTTTTGATTTCATCTGTTAATTGACACTGTACCAAAGACGTGGTCAAGGGACACAGAGGGCTTTGGATGCATAGTTGTGTGCTGTGTATGCAGTCTAGCTTTAGTTTGTGTGGGAAAAAGTATGTGCAGGTAGTGAAAAGGCCTCTGAAAGTGGTTCAGTCAGGATAAGTTGACCAAGAGGTCAGCTTCATACCCTCGTCTTCAGTTACATTCAGTATGTTTCCACTCAGCAGTGAGTCACCCTGGAGCAGCAGATTGGGGATAAGTTGTTTACTTACGGGCACATTGATGGTCATTTTCAGGGTATGTTTTCCTCATTGTGTTGATCCATTTTCAGACCTGTTTGAACAAGCTCTCAGCCAGTAATTACACTGTTGATAGAAGAATGAAAATTGAATAAGAGAATGTTATGATAATATTTATACTATGAAACTACAGAATAATCATATTCAGCCAGTTGACCGTCTGGCACTGACGTAGTTATAATTACAAATCAGGAAGTGTTGGTTTGCCTTTAGACTGAGTTCTGATTTTTCAGGCTGAGAAGCTGCTGTTCTTTAAATGATGATGATGTCACCATGATGTGTAAAGGAAGAGATTTTTGTAACATGGGAGTAAATAGAGTTTTATTGATAAGAGAAAATTATGTTAAAGTTGGGGATCATCTACATCTCTGCTCAGCATAAACATATCTACACACACAAGGGATGTGCATGTTTAGTAAACAATTAAACATTTTCACCCTTGTCAGAGTTAGTATTCAGTTAATTCAATTATTCATATTTTTGTTATTGCAGGACTGAAATGCTGTAACACAGCCACCAGCCACCAGTCAGTTAATGGCTACCACCGTACAGCTATAATAATCTACTACCCGTATATAAATAAGCACAGGTGACAGATTTCATCTCGTAGTACAGTGGAGTTTAGCAGCAATTTGATTTAAAATAAAGTTGTTCGCTGTGTCTGATTAAAACTGGCATATACCCACTTGACTGGGTAAATGTGTGATCAGCACAGGCATGTAGATGTTAACCTGCAAGGAGGAACGAAGGCTGGTGGTGCTAGCTCTGCTAATGTTAGACACGCTCAGTAACCCAATTTGACATTGTTTCACAAGCAAGCTCTGTGATCTTGTGTTTAGCTGTGTTGATAAAACATTCTCAATGTTGACTGTTTCCTTAGTGTAGACGAACACAAACACCCACACAGTCAAGATTTATCAGACCTCAAGCCTCTGTTTCTGTGCTTATTTAGGAAGGTGAAGCTCCTTTTATAAATGAGGTACTGAGCATTCATCTGATGGCAGATTGACATGCCTGTGACGTCTAAATGAGTGGTGAAAGAGTATTCAAATCATCAATTAAAATTACTGTAACCACATAATAAAAACATGCAATTGCAATTAAAAGTATGTAATGAAAAAAAAAGTGTAGTTTAATTAGTGCATTTAGAATCAAGCAACACGCTGCCTGGGGTGTTGTACAAAATTCAGGTTCGTGAACAAAGACTTTCTCAACTCACATCCACAGCTGTTCATTCAAGTATCTTTGCAGGTCCTTTCTTACATTAGGCACATTTATACTCATCTCTCTTCCCCTTATGCATGACCCTTCATAACAGCATGTGAGAAAAGAACGGTCTCAAATTGATGTTCTGCCGTTAAATGATTATACACTATCAAATATTAGATGTTGAACACTAAAGAAATGTATATCAATCATAAGGAGTGAGAGCCAGAGTTAGATGGATGACCATTAATTAAGACTGTGACAGTAAAATAAGTTTAAAAGTGTAACCTAAGAGGAAACAGAAAACTGTTTTTGTTTTGTTGCTTACCAGGATCCTTTCAGGCAGAGGCTGTGAAAGCAGCAGTGAGTAATGGGCTGCAGTTTATTTTTGCCAGAAGAAATGAAACAAATATGACAACAAAGAGTAGAAAAGCTGCGAGGAGGCTGATTCTGCAACATGTTTTGGTTTCTCCCACTTTTGGTTGAGTCAAAATAAGAGTGAATCACAGCACTTATTGGAAGATGATTTTAAAGCATGTCGAGGGGGCGGATACAGTATCCTGTGCAATGTAATGCAACACCCCCACAAACCACAGCTCTGTGTTAGCCAAAGAGCTGAGTCAACATCCATCTGACGCACACATTTAATTTTATAATGTTTATTCCAGCACAGTCAGATTGAGTCGTATTGGGCAGGTGTTTGTGTTAGAGGTTCCAGCCGGGGCACGTCTCACGTCTTGTTAGAAGACACGAGAGAAAAAAATCTTAGAAAACGAAGTGGGCAAGAAAGTTAAAGACAACTGAAGTGTTAACCAGTTCTAGATAAACTTGTGCATGTATTCTGCAGCTTTAACCTGATTTTTATTTCCCAGGGAATTTAGTTAGCAGTCAGATGATAAATAACTTCAAGTTCATTGGACAATACAAAGCAATCAAACATTTAAAGAATTATTGCTTTGACCTTTGTTTGTTCGTTGCTGTTGTTCCCTTCTTTACCAATTTTTAAAAAATAAGCAATGTCGCTTCTCTTCGTAAAGCATATTTAAAATACACACTTATTTCTGTAATTACATGATTTCAATTTATTTTACTTTTGTCCAGAGTGATAGTAATATTTTTGGATCATTAGTTTTTAAAGGGAGAGATGACACAAACCTTTCATGGTGATGGAAAAAAATGTAGACTGTAAGCGACAAAAGAAGTCTGTTCAGTAAAGAATTAAATGTCAAGCCTCGCTGGGTCTTGTTGCCTTTACTGGCAAATATATGCAACTTTTATAGATACATTTTTTGCTGTAAATGTCATCAGTGAGTCACTCTGCTGACTTTATTTCTCCTCTTTTTTGATTCTACCATCGCACTCCAAGCTATAATCATTGGAACTTTGTGCTACACGTGGATCTCGACCGACTGGTTAGAGGGAAACTAACAGCCAGTTTAGATTTCTTTCCACTTTCCTGTAGTTATTTCTTGACTTTTTATCAGTTTGGAGGAAAAGCATATTCCTTATTCCAGTGCTGCATTTTTTATGTTAGAGTTGTGTACTTATGCTTTAAGGAAAAATGGTCGATTTCCCACAGATTGTGCTCTATAAATGTTGTGTACATTATAGAAACAGAGTATTGAGAAAGAGATTTCTGATTTTATCGTAAAGGATGAACCAGCAGTGTTAAAGATTATGTTAAGTTGAATACAGGGGAAAATGTGGCTTGTTGAATGGAATCCTCAATCTACAAATCACCGTGAAACAATAACAAAGAATGTGTTACTGACTAATTTGATCAAACTGCTCTAAACTCAGTTAATGTCAAACTTTTTTTGTACAGGAACAAACCACAGCAGGAGCAATCATTTGCTTTATTTTTTTATTTATACAGAGGGAATCATCTTCCCTTTTTAAATACATTTCTCCTGTGAACTTTAATATCTCATTTTTTTAGACTTTTTAATTTCAGGGTTTGTTTAAGAAGGGACGGAAGAAAAAAGAGATCCTCTGTGATTCTTATTTAACCTCCTCTGGATTAAGGTCTTTATTCGTTGAATCCTTTTCCCAGGAACAGACAGGAAAACAACATGTGCAGGGAAGTAGGAACTAAATGCTCTGAATGCTCCCCTCGTTATTAAACCGCTGAGAGGCCTAGCAGGATCTAAAGACGGTTTTATAGCACGGGAAGACGACATGAAAGCATGCACACAGACAACATTGTTGCTTTGATTAGAAACATTTGAAGCATCTTTTCACCACAAGACAGGTTGCTGGTTTTTACAGCTCTTGAATTAAGTATTTTATAGTTTCATTTGCACAGAGATATTGCCTTTGATGCAAAATGTGCAATACTTTTAATCTTCTGAGACAGAATTTAACTGGATTTTAAGACTTTATTAGCATCTGCTGTCCAACTGCTAAATCAGCATAAAAGTGCAAAACAATTTGAAATGCTGCATGAAGGTGAGATTTAATAAAAACCCGCTGTTACTTTTTCCCCCAGGAGCTGGTGATTTGTTCATTTCAGTGCAACATGTGAAATGCAGCCTGAAAAAGGCAGTGTAGCCCAGGCATGGTCATTTTATGTAGAGACTGTAAAGTATAACAGGAGCTTGTACTGACTCTGACTTCTCTCTTTTTTTATTGTCTCTGCAGGAGGAGTACAGGTTAGAGGGCATCAGCTGGCACAACATCGACTACATCGACAACACAGGCTGCATTAACCTGATCAGCAAGAAACCCACAGCGCTGTTTCACCTACTGGATGAAGAGTGCAAGTGAGTCTTTCAGCACGTTGGACTTGTTCAATTCTTATGTTTCTTTCCCTGTGTGGTGAATCATCTGAAGCCTCTGGCAGGTTAAAGCTGAGGAGGATGGCATTAAGGTAGGAATGGTTACAACTCCAACCATATAACTAAAAAGTTGTCTTGGATCGACTCCAGCAGAGTAGAGCTCTGATGCACAGCACAACCCACCCCTGTCTTTATGCACTCAGCTCTTATATAACACTTTAAATCCAACCGTCCCCAAAAACTATAGCTTGTGACATCAAAATATACTCTAAAATCTACTTAGAGTACCAGAAATGAGATCAAGCCTATGAATATGAATCTAACGTTGACTCTGGTACAGGAACAGCTGATTTTAATCACTCCCTTTTCTGCTACGAAGCAAATGAATTTACCCCCAGACATCAATAAAGTCTAAACTTCGTAACAGATTGATCATGTGCGGGGGTGCTAGTTATTGTAAGCCTTACAATACTGAAGTTAGGATTTTAGTAGTCAGCATCTGTTTATGATTCAACCATACAAACATCCTCAAATGTAAGCTAAATTGAAGTAGAACCCAAAAGTGACACAACCATACATACAGCAGCAGAGACACTTGCTGATCATCCAGCTGCCATCTTTTCTCACGATGTCTCCCATTTAAAGATAGCTGAATGAATGGACAGTGGTTGTGGTTGGAGGTGTGTCTGTGACAGGCATTGTTGTGTGGAAGGAGAGCAGTAATGTGCTGTTTATTGTGGTAGTGATGTGGGATCACTGTGAGTTAGCAACCACTTAACTGAAATATTGCACCATACATTTTTCGGTCTGAATTTGCAGTAAGTAACTCATGACTGAAGTAATCAAATATTTGAATGCAGATATGATATTTCAGTAAGCATAAAAAGCTTATGAAACAACAGAAACCTCAAATGATTTATTGAAGTACAGGTACTACAACTATCAAAAACACAAAAGCTTGATAGGGAAATGTTGTATAAGACTGTGATTGTTTCTGCACATCATTGGTCCATTTGTTACGTTCCAAACAGTAAATAGATTGAATACATTTATATAATGTTATAAGTCCCTGTAGGTCTGTTTATATAATCTTCAAAATGTAATCAAAACACCATAATTTAATATGCAGTCATGAACCTTTCACTCTTGTTGCAAATAGTACTTCCTCCTTTATTTCCCCCTCTTCTCCACTTTGACTCTGAATCAAATTCCTCCCACTCAGAGAAGCTGGAAAGTCTCTGAGTCTTTGGCTGTGCTGTTTTCATAGCTCAGGTTTCATCCCCAAAACCCCCGCTGTCTCACTCTTCCCCTCTTCTCTTCCTGTAAGCTGTTGGTTTTCTACTCAATTTGAGGCTCTTTATTATAAAGAAACCTCTGAGCTGAGATTAAAAGATAATCTTTAACCTGTGATGTCAGAGGATAAAATGCCAAAACTCGCCATATATCAGATTTGAAGTTGCCACGTTTGCAGTGTAGCGACTGTTGTTGTGACTTGATTAGAGGCTGGTGGAAAAACTAATGTCTTTAATTCATTAGTGGATGATTGAATCAGGAGTCTGTCAAACATTTCCAGTTATTTATTCCACAGTGTTCATGATCTATCTGATGGATTTCAAACAAGTTAATCAAAAATGCATTACATGATTAAAAACAGATTTTTAAAATGTTGTTTTAATCCAAACCTTCCGTCCTTCGTTTCAGTTTCCCTCAGGCCACCAACCAGACTCTGTTGGATAAATTCAAGCGGCAGCATGAGGGGAACAGCTACATCGAGTTTCCTGCTGTCATGGAGCCTGCATTCATCATCCAGCACTATGCTGGAAAAGTCAAGTACGGCGTCAAGGTTAGTCCAATCACCCCCTCCACACGTAGTAATTGATTGAGCAGGAAAAGGAAGGAGGGAAGTGCGGCTGATCCCTGCAGTGTGTTTGTACTTGTTGAGCTTTAGCTGATTTGAAGGAAAGTGTTTTATCCATGTCACACATTCACAAACATTAGCAACAGCACAACATTGTTTAGAGAAAGGCTGTGAAAAGATCTGTATTTATAATTCAGTCTGGGGGTCATCTATTGTCCACGGAAAAAAACTTTAAAGGTTGACCTCCTGACCTCTTTTCTGTTGTGCAAGATCCCTTACAGGATCCTCTTTAGATTGATCATAAGTGATAGACTAGAAGATCTGTAGACTTCCATGCATTCTGCAGCTAAAAGCATCAGTTCCTGTTTTTAATGTCATGAAGCTGTACATTAAAGGATAAAGGTATCACGTTGAGTTTCCTGCAAAGTAATCACGTTGAAAACAGACAAGCATTACAGGGCAGCTTTAATCTGGCCATGTGAGATTGCTGTTTGTATAATCCTGTCTGTTCTGATCTGAAATAAAAATCACAAGAGCTGGAGCATATTTTTCAGGACTTACATAACCTTTAGGTTGAACAGATTTAAAAGATATGAAATATTTGAAGGTATTCCAAGATATTACATCACATTAAGCAGAAGCACCAACGTATTTCTGCTGCAGATTAAACTGTCAAAACGCCTCTGTCTGCACTCTTCTTAAAAAAGACTCATGACCAATATCTCAAAAATGTATGTTGTTTCTATAAAGAGAGACTGTTATTGTTTGTTAACCAATGTTTGTTGATGTTTTTACATTTATGAATGTTGCTGATCAGGGGTTTCTGTGTTTTGTTTTTCCTAATCATGAAACATTTTAAATTATATCATAAAGAATAGTAGTTCATATACTTACATAACCCCCTTTGACTGTGTTTTATAGATTCCAGGTATATGAAAAGTTTTGAACAACCTTAAACATGTTAACTAATTTGAGCTAAACTCACAGATTTGGAACTGCTAAGTCATTTTTTGTAGACTTCAAAAGGGTCATGACTGTTTTCAAGGATACGCGTGAGTTCAAAACTTTGTTAGGAGGCTATCTTGTGAAAACAGTTTTGCAGATCTTATAAAAGAAACCCTTAATATCGTTTTATATTCACGTAACAATCACAGGACTTCAGGGAGAAGAACACCGACCACATGCGCCCGGACATCGTTGCTCTGCTGAAGAGCAGCAAGAACGCCTTCATCTGCGGGCTGATCGGCATCGACCCGTCAGCCACTTTCCGCTGGGCGGTTCTCCGAGCCTACTTCAGGGCCCTGGTGGCTTTCAGAGAGGCAGGGAAGAGACACACGCAGAAGAAGACTGGTGAGTCCTCACTCTTATGGAATATCTTCTTTAAGGCACATTTGTTCAGAGGACACAACTCTGTAGGTTAATATGACAGGCTTCCTGTCATATCAAGGAAACATGAATTATGAAGTATTCAGAGTGTTTTGAAGGCCTTTAGTTTCAGTAATAGAGATTATGTTGGTTAAGTGCACAAGATGATGAAGAATAGTCCTTAATAGGCACATGTATAAGCATTTACAAAAGCTCTGCCCTGTTCAGCCAAGAAAATACAGTTACTAACATATTTTTAGTTTCCCTGCCATGCAGTGAAATGTTGTTCTCTTTGTTCATCATAGTTAGATATATCTTTCCATATGTTGTGTTTCAGTAGTCATTGTTCTGTAGTTCGTTTGTGTACTGCCAGTAGTTCTTCCGTGTATTTACCGTAGCTCTCGCTCTTTGACTCTTTCAGCTTTAGCTTCCTCATGAATGCCTTCTCCTCTCTTAGATTTTCTCTGGCTATACTTTATATGAGTTTCATGTCACAGATAGATGCTCTGTAAGCATTGCCGTCCCATGAATTGTGTACTCTGTCATGTTGTAATGTGAAAACAGACTTTGTACTCTTCATTATCTTTGAGAAAACCGCTAACTGAACTCTAAATATCAGGGGCATCCAAGGTAACTTGTTACACGTCTTCTGAAACATGTCTGCTAAGTGAAAGCTGTGTCTTTGGCTTGTAGTATATTTTTGTAATATGCACATTCATTGCAGAAGTCTCTGCATGATTTGGGGCTAAGTTTTAAATCAGATTATCTCCAGATAGCCTCACTTGGAGAATTAGGTTACAGACGAATTTGAAGACACAGTATGGAAGTGGTTTGGGCGACAAACACCTACACACAGAGCTGCAGTGACAAACATCTTTCTGCCAACTGCAGTTTGGAATGTCAATCATCCTCTTTCCAGATGTCTTGCACAGGTATCTCTCCAGTAGACGACTGCATCTCTTGATCTCTTTTTCTTCGCTGTGTAATCTGTCATTTCTCTCTCTTTTCCCCCTTTCCCTCTCTTTCTTGTTTTTCTCTCTTTTCTGTTTGTCTTTTGTTTTGCTTCTCCAAGGGCATGATGACGCTGCTCCCTGTGCAGTTTTGAAAAGTGTGGATAGTTTTAGCTTTCTGCAGCATCCTGTGCATCAGAGAAGCTTAGAGATCCTGCAGAGATGCAAAGAGGAGAAGTACAGTAAGGCTGCAAATACAACAATAACTCCTCCTGTTTCATGTCACATGTGGGGGAACTGCAGGGACGAGACTGACCAACATCAACAAGCAAAAGTCAAGCCAACAGAGAAATCCATCAGTCGAATATGCAAGCCACTGACTGTTTAAAATGAGTGAATGTAGCGACTGGTCTGTTGGGCCTTCAGGTTAACATTTTGCCCATCCCAACTGGAGGTGACCATGTATAGATGTTAGGATGGACACTGGTTACAGGATACAAATTGATAGACTCTCTATCGTTTGATTCACTTTGCACAACTTTTGTGTTGGATCTTGTACTTCATCTTTAGGGAACAGAAGATGAACCTGCTGTTAGTGACCTGTCAATCACAGGTTGCTACGCCTTAAATAATACATAAATATCATATGTTTCACTCTTAATAGTTCCATTACTTTCAAAATAAAAATCATACTACAGTAAATATTTAAAACTAGTGAGACTGTTAACTTGAAGTATGGTAAATTCCCCTTCTGAGTTCATTCACAATGACCTCCATTAGCAGCCAGTGCAGGCTCCTCTAGTAAAGGTTAAATGCACTTAGACTTTGTCCTTGCATCAAAACCAAAGGCTACACCTACGTCCGATATACAGTCAGCGATCCAAATTGAAATATTCCTGTTGTTGTCTTTTGCTCTGAGATTAAAATTTGCAGCTCTTATTTTCTAAAGAGAAACTAGATGTTTGTCCGTCTCAGTCCCATCCGTCTCCCTCCCCTCCCTCTTTTATCCACCTGCATGCACTTGCTCATAGTCTTGTCTTGCACATTGTTTGATAGCATGCTTCAGCCTCTCTGTCACTAACATCAGTTTAAGGCTAGCACTGAAATGCATGAGTGATTCACTTAGCTCTGGTGTTTTGGGAAACATGACAGTAACACATGGAGCCATCCATCAGTTTCTTCTTCTACACAGCTACATTTCAATGTTGGGCAGTAGGTATATTTGCGTGTGCACCACAGGACACATCTGCAATCACTTTCACTAATACCACATAAGCTGGTGGTGGTGATAAAGGACTTGGGGGGGGACGCATAGTTTGGACACAGGTTTGTAAATAATGATCACTAACTTGCTCACAAAAGCAGCTTTCAATGTGGTGCAGGACATTCAGCCGACTTCACGCTTCTTTCAAAGGTCACTCCTCCTGTCCTCCTCTCCAACCCTTTCATGACACTCATGTGTTTGTGTCTTGTTGTTTTGTGCCACCCTGCAGCTCCAGATGACAGTGAAAATGTTGAAACGGAAAACGGTACACGGTTAAGTCACAATATAAAGTGCTCTATCGGATTGCTTCTAAAGTAGGCTAACACACTGTAGTTGCTCTGATTTCTCATCACTGTAATGATTAGCTGTAGGTTATTATATCACTTCTTCCTGCAGCTGTAGGCTTTTCACTGCCAAAAACAAAGCCATCACACTGCAGTCCTAATGAAACACTTTCTAATCAGAGAAGTGCTATTTTTGATTTGTAGGCCAAACCAGAGGGAAGCATTGTCCAAGTTTCCTCCACAAAAAGTCAATGAGATTTTTCTTTTAAATTATGGATCATCGCAAAAAATGGAAAAATAATTTAAAAGAATAAGCTCTGTAGAGTATAATTGTATTTTACTTTTTTAGTTAATTAATTTAAGCTTTAGAAATAACCACCACTTGATTTCATTAACAATAAATGGTTAATACACTACATACATAAACTAGTATTAGGCTATAAAGTACCTGCAGCTCATTCGATGACTGTAACATAGCCCTCACAGCTTTGAACTTGTTGTCACCAGCAATATCTGTACTCTTAATCAGCCCCTTGTTTGCATCTGCATTATTTAAATAGTATAAAAGCTTTATAACTCACAGATGAGGTTTTATATCAAGGTTTTTCACAGACTATGAAATCATTGGCCGATAGCCTATTCTGGGATCTATGTTTTTTCATTACTTCTTAGCACTTCTTTAAGTTAAAGTTTGAAAATGAGCTGTGAGATTTGATGTATTCAATTTTTTTTCTAGATGTCCCCTCCTCTTGAAATGTCACTCTTGTCTGAATCAGCAGTAAGGTGCTCTAGCTTACCAGCATTACATTGACCTGATAAAGATGAAGATAAAATGCTTTAAAATACAGAAAAACATTGGCCGCTGACATAGTTTTGTGGTGCAATATTTGTTGATGGCCAGTAAATTGGTGCATCCCCCAGTGGATAATGATACTCCGCCTTAAGTCGTAAACCAGAAAGCTTCTGACACTAAAAGAAGTGTTGTGCACGTATCATGAAGATTCTGTTATGCTTTACAAAATCTGTAAATAAAGATGAATCTCAGGGCTCATTTCTGCAGTTATGTGCTATCTAGGGGCAAAGTGCTCGATGGTTATATTGATATTTTAAATTATAAGCCAACTAAACAATGCTTCATTATCATCCTCCATAAATCCAAACTAACATAAACAACTCACCGTTAACCCCACAGATCTGTGTTTCAGTTAAAAATCACCTGCAGTCGATCATCCTTCCAATAAAAAGGCACTTAACACTCACTGCTATAACACTGGAGTGTCTCGTGGTGTTGTTGGTGTGCTTGCGTTTGGGGATTGTTTTGTTTGTCTTCATGTCTGATGTATGTGAATGAGTCTGAGAGTGTTTTTGGGGCTTTGTGTTCTTTCGCGTGATGCCAACCTGTCTGTTCGTGATCAGGTGTGACCAGAAGGAGTCCACGTACGCCGCTGTCAGACCTTCAGGGGAGCAACACCATCAATGAGATCTCACCACGGTAAGAGTCTGTGCTGGATTTGGAGGCATGTTTAAAAAGAGTTTTATCCTCTTCAAGAAACTTTCAGCCACTCATCGGGTCAAGTTAAATGAGTTCTTTTGGAAAAGAAGATAGCTGAAGAATAAATTACTACAATGCCAGATCACAGTGTGTCACACAAAGACAAAACACTGTGGGCCAACCTGAGAATATAGTGCAGTTGAAAAGGCGACAAACTACCAGCTCAAAAAGTACAGTACAGTTAGTCTATAATAAACCTTCATTGAATAGAAATTGTATTAAAATCTAATATGTAGGATGATGTTTTTCTTGCATATTTTCTATATTGAACTGGATACATGTTTCCATTCTTAAGATAAGGATGATATGAGTCAAAAATAAACTCTGCAGGGATTTTTAGGGATATTTTTTAGACTTATCTGCTCTTTTTAGTCATGTTCAGTTTTGCATTGTCACAGGGTAAAACTAGCCTCAGGTAAATCTGTTGTGCATAAGCTGCATAGATATAGGGTTTCATTCTTGGGGTCCTCACTACCAGGCCTCCAGAGAGTCCTGCTGTGTCATTCATGTGACAAAGAGAAACAACCCACTTCATACCCTTCTTGGAGAAGCTATTTTAAACTTTGATTAACCCATTTATCAATCATCATGCAGCACTGTTCACCTCAGGGCATCGAGTCAGTCATGGCATGCCTTTAGAATAAAGATTGCATACTGTGCTGTGACCCTGAGCGTTGCCCTCTTACCTCCCCTGTGAGACCTTGGTCCAGCACCTCTTCTAATTAGCCGCGAACCATGAGATTAGCAGCCTGCGTCCACGACTGGTAGCACAGAGCAGCTCGTACAAGACAGCTTTTGTTACACAGGAGCTCAGTCTGGGGCTGTTAAAATCCCTCCTTAATGTGATTTGCGAACTCTGCCCTCCCTCTCTGTCTCTTTCTCTCACTCACTCTGTCGTGCACACTCATCCTCTCAGACCAGGAGAGCACTAAACCCTGTGCAGCTGCTTCCTCTGTGATGTAAAGACAGAGCTATGCATCGGAGGGGAGTGCCAGGGGGGTGATAAATATGGAGTCCCTGCAGGGTGCGTGTCGGCCGGACAGAGTTTTGGACAGTGCACAGCTTTATGGGACTCTCAGAGAGACTGTGGAGATTAACAGTCACTACAGAAGGCTTATTGTACTGTCACTATTCACTGAGATCCATGAACGACTGGGGACGATTTCTCCCTGGTTGATCATCTTCTTCACCTTCTTTGCTATAATTCATAACACTGTAATGTAATGCAGGCTGGTAGTAAAAACCATATATGTGCACAACGCCTCTGGGACTGTGCAGATGTACACCAGACTGTGATCAGGCTAGTGAGCAGTGTTAGAGAGGCAGTGTCTGTGTCCCTTTTTACAGCCTCCACAGATAGAAATACTTTATGGAAAGGCCAGCAACACCTCTTTTGGTTTTTAACACCTGGTTTCTGTTTTCAGCTCAGAGCCAGAACAGGACTGAAGGCAGCAAACAGTATTTTAGCTTTACAGGCTAACTACGATCAGGAATACAATGACTGTAGCTCTGGTTTCTGGTGCATTCTAGCATTGCGACACTTTGCTTTAAGATACATGCCAACACCAGCAGCTCATGCTAACAATGACATTTTAATCTTAGCAGTAATAATGTTAACATGATGATTCATCATACTTGTATGCTAGTATTTACCTAAAAACTAATATATAACTATAATATATATGATAGTAACCTTTATTTATACAGCACTCTCTTACAAAGACGGAACAGAATGCTTGGCAAACAGCATTATATTAAATGACATTACAAATAAAGATAACTAAATGCTAAATGATGATACATTAAAAAAATAACAGATCAAAAATTCACACGGAAAAGCCTTTATTAAATGATTGTTTTAAAAAGAGATTTAAAAGCAGAACAAGTTGGCCTAGCGGTCTAAGAGTGTGTCCCATATACAGAGGCTATAGTCCTCATCGCAGTGGTTGTGGGTTCAAGTTCTGGCCTTGACCATTTGTTGCATGTTTTCCCCCGCTCTCTACTCCCTGCAGTTCCTGTCTCTCTGCAGCCGTACTATCCATTAAAGGTGAAAATGCTCAAAAATATAGCTTTTCAAAAAAGCAGAGACAAATTTAACAAACCAAATCTCAGCAGGTGGACAATTTCAGAGTTTGAGAGCCCAGATTGTAAGAGCCTGATAGTCTTTGGTCTTAAAACAGGCTCTTGGTCCAACCAGCAAACTCATATCAGCTGATCTGAGAGGGCACGCTGGTTGGTTTATAGGATGTTAAAAGGCCTATGATGTACTTAATGGCTTGATGGTGTAGAGTTTAAGAGTTTAAGAGTCAGGAGCAGAATATTAACATCAATCCCCAAATGTACCAGAAGTCAACACAGGAAGGCCAGGATTTGGGTAATGTGATTTTTTATATTTTCTTATAACAGGAACAAGTTGAGCTCAGCATTTTGGACCGATTGAAGGTGGTGAAGAGAAGCACAAAAAAATTGATGATGAAAAACAAAGTATGGATGTTAAGAGTTATTAGTTTTGCAGGTGGTTGGTCACAAATTGAAGTATTGGCCAAACAGAGTTACGATTAAAGATGTGAAATAAAAAGTCAGGGAGGCAACAAGTTAGTAAAATTATCATCAGGGAATAAGTTACGCCTGTATGAGGTCCTCATTGCGATCCTTCTAGTAGTTGCAGAGATATTTCATCCTGGTTCAAAGTGTTTGAGCTGTTTGTAAAGACATGCTTATAGCCCGGCTGAAAAGTCAAGAAGCAGCCCTCTTTGAGTTTTTATGAATGTGATGAAAAAACTTTGCACAAATAAAGATAAGCACAAAAGGCAGTGAGAACTGTTTGTTATTCTAATCTGACACCCTGCTTCCATAAAAACCTGAACATATGCTCTTGCACTAAAAAGCTTCAGTAATCTCACCTGCTGTTCTGAATGTGTTTACAGACATTTTTTTGAACCACTCAAATCTTTTCCACACTCGGGTCACTCTTTGTTTTTCTCCTGATAGAAAGACAGCAAGCTTTTTTCTTTCTTACCTCTGTCTTTCTTTTTCTCCTCCCTCTTCCTCTCCTCCGGGCTACAACAGTCCAGAATGGTTAATGGTTTTCACCATGACCTGACCGCCCTGTTTTTGCTTGTGTTCTGGGCAGGTGGTTTGGTTTCACCTTGCGGCCTGAGGTTTGATCCCTCCGAGGCTTCAGTAAACTGTGTCGAGTTCTGGGTGAGAGGAGTTTTTCTCTCTCGGAGGGGAAAACATGGAAAACACTGCCTCTGCTGGTGACATTCCTTCTCTGGGAAAAAAGCAAAACACATCCCCTTTACAGACACAGAATACAAGGCACGCTTTGATGCTACTTAAGCTACATCAGATATGAGACAACTGCCGAAAAGACTAGCAACCTCCACCAAAGCTCTGTGTGCCTGGACTGGTATCACCTGGTATTTCATTTGATGCCACTGCTGTCTCAGTACTGTTGAAAAGGAACTAGTGTTTCTTTTATAGTTGCAACAATGAAACATTTGGGGAAAGAACAAACTCAAGAAACAGAGCAGAACTTGGAAAAAAACATTAATTTAAATCAGATGATTGTGGCTGACACTTTTTATCCCTGTGTCATCCTTCAGTATTTATATTTTAGTGTCTTTATTTATCTTTATTTATTATGTGTAATCAAATCTTTAAGCTTGATGTATAAACTGTAAAACTGATAACAAGAAATAATTTATTGTTGTTTTTCATGGATAAGCTTGAACTTATAAACATATGAAGATCAGTTTACTTCAAAGTTTCTCACAGCTTTAGTCTGTGAACTGAATTCAACACACATTTCTTGTTTCGGATTTTCATGAACTTAACACTTTCATTGGTGTGTGTGTTTTGTCCACAGTGGTTCTCCAGGTCTCGGGTGGAACGGCCGTTTGAGTCGACAGAGTCGTTTATCCAGCGGCTCCAACACAGAAGAAGACGGCATCTTTGTCAACTCTGCCAACAGCAAATTGCTGGAGAGAGCGCACGACATCCTCATGTCAGTAACAGACACACACACACACACACACACACACACACACACCACCACCACCACCACCAGCAGGCTGTAAACTCCTTTATACTTATGACGCAGAGGTTATAAATTAAGATAAGATAGGATAGAAATGTATCAATCCTTAAAGAAATCCATGTGCCATGCTGCTCCAGCACTACAGAGCTACACATCTGCCTAGAAATGATACGCTGCTTAACGCAGGATTAAACCTGTGCGACCTATATTCCATATTTTAAGGTATTTGTGAACCAGGTCAGTATTTTGTAGCCGTCAGACATCCTTTATCTAAAAGTTCAAACTCTGTGTCAACAAACATCTGGCCTGTGGAGTGTCCTTTAATGATCACTACATTCCTACCAGCTCTAGAGGAGTTGATCTGTGGTCGACCCTGACCTCAGACCTCCCCGTGGAGGGGAGAAAGTGAAGAGGGAATTTTCCCCAGGGGGATGAATACATTTCAACTTTATTGACAGGAAAATTACCTAGTGAGGGAGATTATCTATGAATAATTCAAACACTGCTCTCACCTGTTGATGAAAAGAAAAATAGATGTTTTTCTCTAACTGGGTGTCCAAAACTGCCGGTCTAACTTTTCTGTTTGCTCTTTTTTGATAACAGGAGGAACAAAAACTACAAATCAAAGCCAGTTCTCCCCAAGGTATGGCCATGAATGAAATGAAGAAGATCATAATATTTCTGATGTATTTTGTGACTTTATCAACTGACCTTGACTTTAAACTTGCAGCATTTACTGAATGTAAAGTCCCTGAAGTACCTCAGCAGCCTGACGCTTCACGACCGCATCACCAAGTCACTTCTTCATCTGCACAAGAAGAAGAAACCACCCAGTATCAGCGCACAGTTCCAGGTCGGACACACATGCACACACAAACACAAACATGCATGCACGCACGCACACGCACGCACGCACACACACACACACACACACACACACACACACACACACACACACACACACACACACACACACACACACACACACACACACACACACACACAGTGACGTACTGTAGAGCCCATTGACTTGCCATCCTGTAAAAAATAACTTGATTATCCTGAGCTGGATAGAAGAAGAATCTCCCTCCATCTGGGAAAATGATCAAAACAAGGTGTTTCTTTTCCAACTAACTGTGGGTGGAGACATCACTCCATCACTCTGTCTGCCCACACGGCCTTTAACTGTCCACTATGTCATCCCATTTCTGGCCGTAATGTGTGTGAAGTCTGCGCGGTCCACCCAAATGTCCTAAAAGTGTGACATCATGTCTACAAATCTAAGTAAAAAGACAAATATAAATACTTCTGTCAGTTGTTGACACACTTTTTTGAAAGTTATCACTAATGTAGACTTAATGACATGCAGGGACGTTTAGAAAAGAAACTTTAAGTGATTCTGCCGTAAATATTAGCTTACTCCTTCAGAGGAAACAAACAGCACAACTCTCTGATATCTCTGTTTGTTCATCTGTTATCAGAAGATTGTGTTTTCAGAATCTCTCCCATGTATGAGACAAATGAGACAACTTTGAGTCACATTCATACTAGTTTGGTTATCCTTAGCTCTCCTTAACAGATAATAGCTTGCCAGCACAGTAAACATAAAACTTCTCAAACAACCCAAAAGTTCCAGATTTCTTGGAAAGTGAACTCTGTGGCTGTTGGAGGTGTGGACGGGCGCTGAGGCCCCTCTGGCAGCCCGCCTGGGCTCCAGTGTGTGGATGACTTCACTTCCCACATCCTGTGCTGCGCTGATTGCTTTAATCTCCAGTAGAGGGGGAGGAGACTGAATTCCTCCCACCACTGAATTATCACACACACATGCTGACACACATGTGCACATGTTTACACACACAAAAGAAGTGCATATGAAAACACTGCACTCAGGTTTTTGTGGACATATTGCTTGTTTTATGATCTTAGGCAGGGACTTTAATCTAGCAGCAGAGAGTTTTACATAAACAGATGTTTATTCACAGCTGACAAAACCACCTGATTGTAGTTCTCTTCGTCTGTCAGATAACTGTGGAGCAACTATCAAAGAAGTAGTCGCAATCTCTGGTTTCAAAAGTAAAACAGATGCTGAGCTGCCTTTATCCTGCATTATTTTAACGGCCAGCGGGAGGAGACTGCTCTGGTTGCAAAAACAAATCTAATAGTAACAAACAAGAAGAGAAAATGAACCCGCTTCTCAGTTTATTTACGACCTTGGTTAACCTTTACCTAGAGAATATATGGTCTCAATCTTTAAGGTGGTTTGAACAGCATAATCTTCAGATTGTAAATTATTTACTCATTTGAGATAAATTAAAGACAAAGCAGGGTACACCTTTGGGTGTAGCTTCCTGTTACTGACAAGTCTTAATAATGGCAGCTCTAATGCTGTGAACATGAGGCTTCAAAAGGTGGAAAATAAACGACACCATGAAGTCTACATACAGTATCAATACTATCTGTGCCGTGTATGTGCCTCGTGTCTTTGAGCGAGATTTAATGTCTTGTGTTTCTGTCTCTCCTCAGGCGTCCCTCAATAAGCTAATGGAGACTCTGGGTCAGTCTGAGCCTTATTTTGTCAAGTGCATCCGTTCAAATGCTGAGAAGGTACGCTGTGCTCACTGCAGACTGATTCAATCTGGTTTTCAAAGCTTTTTAAAATTCCTTTTGAAGTGTGAACTCTTCTGAAGCTGTTTATCATTCTCCCCTCTTCTCTCTCTGTAACCTCTGCTGTCTGCTGCTTCTCCCTTTTCTGTCATTCTCCTCTTTTCTCCATGATTCTCTTCTTCTTCCTCTGTCTTTCTCTCCCTCTCAGCTGCCTTTAAGGTTTAATGATAACCTGGTGCTGAGGCAGTTGCGTTACACTGGCATGCTGGAGACTGTGCGCATCCGGCAGTCGGGTTACAACATCAAGTACAGCTTCAAGGTAACACATTCACACACGTACATACAGAGACTTAAACCCTGTCAGATACTCTTTAAAGCTCTAATTTACTTCACCTTCTTATTGATTCTGTAAATCAAGGATCAAGGAAGGAATACTAATTTAGCGTCCAATGAAAGGCTCTCTAAAATATGAATATCCTTCCTCGACTGCTCACAATTTTATCTTGAATACGAATCCCTCTACTGATGTTTTAATCCAAACATAATACATTTTGTGAAATGATGCAAATAAGGATGCACACAGCAAAACATTTAAAGATATATAATTGATCCTTCTCCGCCAGATCCAAAATACTACGAAAGTATGGAATACAGTGTCATTGTTGATGATGATATTGAGGATGTTATTGTGGTTTATTAGGATTGCCATGATGTTAGTGATACTGGTGATGTTGCCGGTGTCACTGTCTGTGATGAGGATGTTATAAAAAAGCCTTTACACATGCTGTGCATCGCCTCGAGTGATGCATATTAGCGTCCGCGCCTGATCGGACTTGAAGCAGTTTGTGGTGCTTACTCATGCCGTGCCCTCCTGTCTATATCCCTGCTTGTGTTGCACTTACTCTCAGATGTATGTTGTGATGTTGCTTTAGACAAAAGCATCTCCTAAAAGAAATTTTGACATTGTAGCATTGTTAGAGGCTTTATACTTATTGGAATGATAATTGGGGTCACTAAAACAGCTTAATGAGGCTTCCTGATATTAAACCAATATAAAAATAACTTATGAAGTATAGAAATATTTTCAAAAACACATTTGACAAGCTGGATTTTTCTTTTCCTTGTATTAAATAAAAGCATCTATTTTGTCAGCACATCTGTGCATGCTAAATATTAACATTTTGGACTCATTGGCTTCAGTCTGTAATTATATTGTTGGTTCATAAATTGTTGTCTCCAAACTCAACCTGAATTTTTTTCTCCAAACATGGTTGGTCAACTCCAGAACTACAGAGACATCATCTAACAGTTTCAAAACCTCAGTCATACCGACCCTGACTCCTGGAATAACCTTTAAGTGTGAAATCAGTAAATTCCTCTTACGATGACATGAGTTTCCTGAAAAGTTAAAACAGACCTACTTCAGTCTCTTTTTCTCCTTTCAGAAATTAAAGTATCATGTTATCCAGAAAGAAAACACTCTTCATGCCAGACACTGAAAGGAGTTTAGCTGCTTATTATATTAACATGTTCTCAATGTGAGGGCTCGTGCTGGCCAAGCGATTGATTAATTTCAATGCTCACATCCCAAAGATCCCAAAGATCCACGCTGATTTTCCATGGGTTTTAGGTCCATGTTGTTGTTGGAGCACGGATCCATTGTGTGTTTTGTCAAGAGGAGATTATGGGGGACGTGATGTGGCAGCCATCTTAACCACTGGCTCTTGTAAGAGTGATGTCAACCCTGAGAAATACAGTATGACTAATAACACAGATCATGTTTATTGCTGATTGGATGTGAGCATTTGGGCAGAAAACCTTTTAGGAGAGGCTCACTCCCACTCCAGTCTCTTCTTACTGTAGTTTCCATTTTGTGGTTTGGAGCGTTCACTCATGCCAGTCATGTCAAATTGAGGTTTGAGGCAAAGATCAAGTCACAGTGCGAGTCATTCTCCAAAAGAAACACATTTTCCAATGTAGTCATATCTTCTGGAGCTGTGAAGGTGGCTAATGTTTGATCGATGATGTTATGAGATCTTCACACTAAGACTCGGGCTGTCTCTAGGATACAATCAGCAGAGTAAGAATATGAACATTTATGGCTCTCAAAGCTTAAAAAGTGAGCCATTTTAACAGCAAGGACTGAACCACAACAGGAAACTTGCAAAAGAGTTCTCAAAGGCAGCGCTTGAAAAAACTATTCTGGTGACAGTTTCCTGAGTAGGTGTAGTTAAGAAATACATGTATTTTCATTTGGTATATGTATTTTAAGCTACTTTTACTTCTACTCCACTACTCGCAAAGGGCAATATTAAACTTTTGTCTCCAATTAGAACAGCTTTCTAACCCCCCCAAAATACTATTAATGTTAAATCTATCTATTACTAGATTTAATGAAAAATAAAGCTTTATTTCTACACTTTTTAGGAAGGATCTACCACTGCACAAAGTGTGTTTTTTATTATTATTTGAACTTCGTTTTGAATTACTTAAATTAATCGTTGGCAGATTTACTTGAAAGAGATTTTACTCCTGAACTTCTACATGATTTAATTCAGCTATATATTAGATGCTAAAAACTGGTTCCATTCATTAAATGCAAACATTAAAAATGAAAAATACATAGGTATTATCTTGTGACTCTCTTGAAGGAGTCCAATCTCTTGTCTGGGAGCTACTGAACACAAGCTTTATAAAAAGTACTTAAAACTGCTCCACCTTGACTTGCTTCAATATGAAAATACTACTCACTCGTTCTTGAGACATTATGAACATGCTAATGTAATATTTCCCATTTTATCTAATTAATTATCCAGTGTTCACAATAAATGAATAACACTGGATGAATCCCAGTTTTAAACTCCATCTGTTGTCCCAGCTCATTAAATGTATAATAATCATTTAAAGTAGACCATTATTCTGAGTATTTCTATATTTGAGAACTTTAGGAATATTTCGCCCCCCTGAGTATCAATCTGGCCTCTGGGAAATAGTTATACTGTTTTAGAACCATATAGACAAGATGGATAAATATAATGAATTACAAGACAAGGAAATTATACGAAATAGTGCTGGTTAAGCTCAGTGTGGCGAGTCCATGCACAGAGGCCACAGTGGTCCAGGTTCAGACCCTTTGCTGCATGTCATCGGCCTCATCTCTTCACAGTTTCCTACTCAAACCACTGACCTGTCCTTAAAATAAATTCATTAAAACCCATGACAAATAACACAATTTATTCTAATTATTTATGTTGGTTAACGTCTCAATTTAATTTCTCCTTGACTGAGAGAAAACTGTAACATCTTCAGTGATCTCATCCAGATGATCTTAGCATCAGACACAGTCATTTTCCAAATATTCCTCCAAACATATTTAGGGCTGCGGTCAGCACTAATGAGAAATATCTTGGGCATAGTATCACTGTGGAGGACTCTGCTGGTTTGACTCTTCAGAACATCAGAACACAGCCTCTCCATTGTCTGGGCTCTCTGAAACACTCCCCATGCTTGTAATTGTATAAACACAGCATCTGTTTCCCTCTCCACCCCCTGCAGCACAGGGTGCTCAGAGTATTGAATTCAGACAATGGGCCTCAGTTTGAGGAGTGGGAGTTCAGCATATTTAGACCATGATGTTCGATCCCCTGCAAATATGGACAGTATGGACTTCTACCTGGAAACCACATGTGCCCTGACGGCTGGTTTCTGCTTGAGTGATTCCACAGAAGGATGCTTTAGTGTCTCATGATGCTCAGGAGTTTCACTTCAGAATCAGGTCCACAGTAAGAACATTGCAAACAGTTAATCCAGTACTGGAATGAGTTTCAGAATAACTGTTTACTTCAGCAGAAGGTAGACCTTTTGTTGGACATGTAACATAACATAAATCTGGTGCACAAGAGACCAAAAAAAGGATCCAGGTCAGGCTTATCTGTGTGCCACACCACATTTACCAATTACTACTTCCCTTCAGACTACACTACAGATACAAATCATCAAGGTCAGCATTTAAATTTGCATCTTGACAGCTTTATCCATGACTGAAGAGTCTGAATCTGTCCATGTTTGGCTCAGAATAACTGTGCTGGTGAATGAAGTGTCTACATTTAATCAAAATATGGGGAGAGAGTGATGAGAGACAGGTACTGCCGGGGACTTGAACTTGCAACCAGTTCAGTCAGGACTGTAACTCCTGTACATGGGGCGCCTGCTTGGAGCACCACTTCCTCTTACATATTTAAATGATTAACAAGAAATACAAAGATGATTTCAAATTTATGCACAGGTCCTAACTGTTATTTTTAATAAAATGAAATGAGGTTCATTTTATGTTTTGTTTTGTTTTTAGTTAAGGACTTGAGCAACACAAAGTGCGACAGGTAGACTTTTCATCCGGCTTGGGGTACAACCAAGGGGTTCACGTGTCACAGCTGAGAATGAGCATCTCGTTTGTTTTCCTCATTAACACCTCTCCTTTCTCTCTTGGCAGGATTTTGTTCATCACTTCAGCGTGCTTCTCCCATCGGGTACCAGGGCCACCAGAGAGGGCATCCAGAAGTGTCTGGACCAACTGGATCTGCAGCCAGATGGATACCAAGTGGGAAAAACAATGGTATATACCGTGCCGTCTCCTTTTCTCCTTTAAATCAAGCTAAATACAGTAGAACATGGTTTGCTACCTGTTTCTGCACCATCCCTGTCCTCTAATGTATAAATAGTTTGGTCATCATAAAACGTGGATACTGAAAAGTTGAGCTTGTTGTAGCTCACAGACGTTTGTTAAGGAATTCTAGACAACAACATCAGTAACTAATAAAACTTCGATAAGTGACCAAATTATAATACAGAGTTACAGATGATTATAATTCCTAAACAGTATAGCCTCTCAGTCACAGTGTGATATATTTTCAATATAAGAAAAGGCTGAAGGAAAGGCATGTGATGTGAAATAATGTGTTAGCTACTCTACCAGCAGTTTGAGAGGTTTAAACTGGCTCAATAAGTAAATTAACGCCACAGTAATCCTGACATTCGATCAAAACTTTAGGCAGATCTGTGATTGAGTGATTTTTTCCTGTTGTGTCATGTTGTGTTAAATTGCTGAGAGATGATGCTGTATTTTATGTTATGTTATGTGTTGTATGTATTACTTGCATTGACTGAAATGATTAGGGTTATTGAAATAACTCAGACCTGACTGGTTTATTAAACTTTTGAACTTCACAATCTATAAGTGAAGTCACAGACATAAGGAAAGGAGGGTGCTGGACCTAACCTGACATTACCTGATGGCGTCCTCCCTCTGAGGACAAAAAGGATGTAATGAAGTCAGTACCCCACATTTTGTGTGTCTAAGTTTGCTATGAATGAAGCATGATGGAGGGGTCCATGTCTTGAGGATTCTGTCTATATAATTACAGGATCATACCTTACATACCTGTGACTGTATATCCAGCCAGGAGTGTCTGAGTGTGGGTGTATATATATATATCTTTCTGAGGGGGTCAGACAGCCCAATTCTTCATTAAGTGTGTGTATCCCTGTGCTGACTCTATCATGGTCCCTCCCCTCAGGTGTTTCTGCATGAAGCTGAGCGTCTGCGCCTGCAGGCCTTACTGCACAGAGAAGTATTCGGACGGATCGTCACGCTGCAGCGACGCTTCAGAGCCCGGCTGGAGAGGAGGCAGTTTGTGAGAATGAGAGACGCAGCAGTCTGCATCCAGGTAGAGTACAGTAGATTTCATCAGCTCTACTCTTCAATGACTTTATTTTAGTTTTGTTTATACCTGTATGATCACCGACCACATCAAATCCTATTTTTTTTTTAAATCGTTACTTTGGAAGAGCAGGCACTTTGCATCCAGCACTTCACAGAGAATCACTGTCACTGCAAGTCAAAATCAAAATCAGACACATTTGAAAACAGAGTAAAATGAAAATAGGATTACACATTCAATCAAGTTACAGTCTGACTCTTCCAAAGACCTTTTCTTCTTTCTTCTCTGATAGTTTGATAAACTTCAGCCGTCCACACTGATGATTTAAGCTTATTTTACAGATTAAGTTAAAAGTTATTAAAGATGTCTTTTATTAAGTTAAAAGATTAAACAAAGGAAATGCACAATATTGTATTAAAGTTGATATGATCAGTTATGGTTTATTTCATATGATAGAGGACATCCTCAGTGTTATAAAACTAATTCATATCAATATTGGTCATAATGTTGTTATATTGCTCTATGCATTCTGCAAAATTGAAAGGGATAATCAACTAAAAGGACTTAGAATTGTAGGCTAAGATCAAGGATGTTTAATTGGAGCTTCAGGTCTTCACCTGGAAATGACTGTAGTTGATGTCATCAGTATGAAAGTACAAACTTGAATACAATTCGCATCAACACGACTCTCACAGACATCTTCAGTTTTGTAAGGATTTAATGCATTCAATCAAATAACTAGATGATTAAGATTCTGCTTTGAGTAAAGAGATGTAAACTTCTGATTTATTTGATGAAGCCGATGAAGATCAAAGCATGTTTTGACTAAGAGAGAGCTAAACTTCATCACATCCTGAAAGTAATCCATGACTGTCATTTCCTCACAGAAATGGTGGCGTTCATACCAATCCAGAGAAGAAGGAGTGGAGGTAGAAGAAGATGTGGAAGAGGAGGTAGAAGAGGAAGAGGAGTATGATTATGATCCTTCTGCCCAGGAGGGGGCAGCGTTGTGTCTGCAGACTCACTGGCGGGGTTACAAGGAGCGTCAGAGGTTCAGGCTGTGGAGGCATGCAGCTGTGGTGCTGCAGAGAGCGTGGAGGTCATGGCTCTCCAGACGCTGCTCAGCCACTCTGGTTATTCAGACGGCCTGGCGATGTCACAAAGCCAGAGAAGCGTACCTGCGTCTGTACGCTGCTGTGGTACGACTACAGGCAACCTGCAGAGGCTACCTGGATAGGCAAAGGTAAGCCATGCTGTCAGACATCTGTAACCTCTTACCTTAGAAGTTTATGTTAACAGAAGTAACACTTGAGCATTTTATAGAGGCTTTATACACTAAAAACAGCTTTCAAAGACGCATTATTTTTCTTTAGCTGTGAAAAAAAGCAGATTAATCTTTGCACACTGCTGCTGCTGTGTATTTAGGCATTCAAAGTACTTATAGTCCAGAGCACACAATGACGCAAGCAATTCAATTCAAAGCAGCTCAACAATCAGCCGAGCTGCAGAGAGCAAAAATCAGACTTTGGCAAAATGTAGCTACACATCATTTATTTTGAGCTTGACCTTATTAGGATGTTTCTTTATGACCAAAATTGAAAGTATACTGATATCAGGTAAAGTTGTGACCTTGCTTTCTTGTCTGACAGCTTCAAAAAACTGAACGATCAGAGACTAAAGGAGAAAAAGGAGCAGCAGGACAAGCTGCTGCAGCTACAGAATGGACAGGTGAGTCTCTCCCCAGAAGAAGAGGAGCAGCCGTCTGAGAGGATCATGGACTTGGACCTCGGCACGTGGGAGGATCCTTCCTACCAGCAGCAGGAAAGGAGCCTCCATATCCTCAGCAGCAAGGAGGAGGAAGGAGGAGAACATGCTGGGACAAAGGAGAGTATGACTAAAGTGGAAGCTGAAGCATTCCCCACCACCACTGTGGTGGTACGAGAGAGATCCAGGACTGTAGACGAGCCCAGCCAGAAGACAACCCGAGCCAAGAGAGAGAGCCGGCGGATGAGGGAGTTAGAGCAGGCAAAGTTCAGCCTGGAGCTCCTCAAGGTTCGCTCAACCAGTGGAGGATCCTCGTCACCATCTGACGAGCGACGCTGGTCAGTGGAGCTGATGCCCTCTATTACCCCGCCCCTCCGTTCACCGCAGGGCACGCCTGACAGCCAGAGCTCCAAAGGCAGCTTTGAGCTTCTCAGCATGGAAGATGAGGCACCGAAGGCAGTAGAGGAGGTGACAGACAGTGAGGACGCCTTCTCCCCTCCTCCCCCAGACGCTCCAGAACCAGAGCCTCATGTGGAAGTGATGTCACCAAGCCCAAAGCCAGCTGAACTGCACAGGACAGAGATTTCTGATGCTGCTGATGCACCAGGTAGCAAAGGCCCTAGCAGAACAGATTTGACAACTCCTTCTGCACCCACTCATCCGCCCAAAGTCGACTACCTCCCTACATTTTATGTTCCTGCCAGCGAGGGCAGCACCGTCATCTCCCAGCATCTCACAGAAGAGCCTCAACAAACGACAGAGGCAACCGTCCCCACAACCACCACCACCATTGTTACCAAGTCTGTCAAAGAAAGGAAAGAATCCACACGCCGACCTGTGGTTGTTGTCATCAGTATGCAGAAAGAGACCCCGCTAAGTGAGGAGCTCAGTGATATCATCCGTCCTCCTGTTGAGGTTCGAGATTCAGCTGCTCAAACAGGGGAGCTGACACCTTCACCCTTGAAACCAAACCCAGCTCCTGTGCCTCAAGGTCCTGTCCCTGCTCCTACGTCTGGCCCTCAGGCCGACCCGGCCGTCATAGAGAAGCTGGTGCGACTGAACGAGGAGAAGGAGGTGCGGCAGAGGAACCAGCAGCAGCAGAACGAGAAGGAGATGATGGAGCAGATCAGGCAGCAGAAAGAAGCTCTGGAGAGGCAGCGGCTCTTCTTCGCTCAGTACGAGAGAGAAATGTTCGAGAAACAGAGAGGTGAAGCTCTGAACAAGATCCAGCAGAGTCGACAGGTTGGACCAGACGTGGGAGGAACTGCAACATCCGGCAAGCCCATCAGACCCAGTTCACTGCTGATAGAGAGGGCGGCAAGTTTTACTCCTCACTCCAGGACACAATCAGACTCCACTCCCCCTGTCGGGCACTCTGTACCTGGTGTGGGCGTCAAGGGCAGCACCCCTTGTCCCCAGCTGCCTCCACCGCCGGCCTCTGCTCCCAGAGAGAGACGCAGACCTCCTTCTGAGGGCTGGGCGCCCAAACTCACTCTGGAGACCAAAGATGGAGCAACAAGGGTTAGAACATCCACCAAGAAGCCTCCAAGTAATCAAGGCACCGCTGTTAGTATGAAGGATAAACCAGGCAACATCTTCTTCTCACCAAAGGACAAAGTCACGTTTGCAAAGTGAGTTGGGAATTTTGTGTATTTTTAAGTTGATGTTTTTTCCCAATTACTTTTTTAGACATGTAAAGCTGTACAATAATATATTATCAATAAAAACATAAGGCCCAAAAATAAGTTAAGTTAACCTTTTAGGGTTCAGTAAATCAAAATTCCATTCAAATTAAGAAAGCAAATGAGTCATTATAGCTTAAAATGTTGACGAAGTCAGAACTAAAATGTAAAGTTAAATTAAAAGAATTTGAACATCTCTGTGATACAACCACTGGGCGGCACTTAAGTCAAAAACACAGTTGCAGACTTGTTCCCACCTTATAAATGTGACGTGGTACACTGAGAGGAAGCAGCTGAAGGAACAACAACCCTGCACATGTATTCTCCAGAATAGACTTATTTCATTGGATACTCATGTTTTGTTGCTGCAGCATTAAATCTGATGGTTTTCATACATCATATCTATAACTATGTGTTTATTTTCTTTCTTCATTTTGTCGCTCAGGTTTGAGAATGAAGCTGCCTCCAAAGAAACACCTGCAGCTGTTCCTAGAGAGGGACAACCTCCAACAGTCACAACAAAACCCTCTAAAGGAGCGAAACCTCGGGATGTGAGTAATCTCACCGTTTTATTTCTAGAGAGAAAAGGAGACGTAGCATGTGTTTGTGAGTTTGCTTTTGTGACTTTTTGTGTTGTTAGACTGTATAAAAGAAGTGGACGTTGCTCTAGGTCTCTAAAGGTGAATCTCATGCACCTGCATGTGTATCTACTCTTGTCTAAATAAGGTCACATCAGGCTTTAGAAATGATTGAGATGCCAAATTTGATGCTTCATAACTTGTGTCCATGACTTCACAGTGCTTACCTCCTCTTCTTTTATACAATCTGTGGTTGTGAATTATTAATAATCTTGTAATCTTACACTTAAAAAAAAAACAACTGAACCATGAGGAACAAACCTGAGGAGGTTCTCTAAAGTTCTCCAGGTTATGAAAGACAACATTTAAACATCTTGCTGTTATCACTTGTAATAAACTCCAGGTTGGCAGAGCGGGCCAAAAAAAGAAAGCCCGAATGGCTCGGACCCGCTCCGACTTTCTCACCCGTGCCCCCGTCCTCTCAGTGGGGGGCGATACAGATGAAGAAGACAATGGCAGTGACAGCCCCCGCAGCCCCCGTCATTTCACTCTACCGCTCTCCAAACAGAGCTCCACCGAGGCGGGCCTTGGAGAGTCCTGTTTTAGTGACTCAGACATGGTAACAGGCGCTAACTTAGTCACCAGTGACCCTCTCTGTGTGGCTTCTCTCCTTGAAACTTCTAACCCTCTCAGCAGAGAAAGCATCGATCTGCATCACACCTCTGACTCAAGCTGAGCTTCAAACTCTTCTAAACATGTTCAACAAGTTTCCATAAGGGTGGAAGACATTTCAAAGGATGTTTTAGGGCAGGTTCTTCATAGACGCTTTGAAATACCTGCTGGAATAATGATGGATAAGAAAAAATTAACATTTAATTTTTATATTGACATACATTTAAGATTGGAAACCAAACATAAATCCAATACTTGGTTGGTTTTACCATTCCTCAAAAAATCCTTACCAGTTAAACACATTTAATTTTAGTTAACGCATCACAATAATGCATGACAGATTTTGAAATATTTTTACCCCTGAACATTGAGCCATTAACAAATTTTCTTCTCTAACTCAGTCTGGCCTCTCTTTCTCTCACAGCACTAACAGGAACTATTTTCCTTCATCAATTCTTCCTCATTAACACTTTTTGCATGACGCTTGTTATATTTTCTCTCTTGTCAAGATGCACAGGTCTCGAGGGAATCCCTGAAAATACACACCTTGACTTTCTTTATCCCCTAACAAACTTTTTCTTTTGATAGTCCTCTTCTCTGGAAAACAAAGATATCTCTTATTAAAGCTTGTGGCTTTTAAGTATTATCAGTATGATCTTATGATTATTATTAACAGTAACTGATACTGATACTGGAGAAGCTCCAGTGTTGTGATGCTGCCATCTACTGGCTTGAATCTGTCCTCAGATTAATGTAGTAGACACATGACAGTGCATCACAGAGAGGCCCTCCTTTAGTTTACCATGGTTCTAAACATGTTGTCTAACCTGATGTTGTTTCAGCCTGCGAACACTGAGGAGCAAAAGAAAATTCACAAAGCCATGTCATCGGGAGATTTAGGCAAATCTGACTCAATGCGAAAGAGTCTGCAGGATGGGAGGTTAGTTTTGCCTCAGTCTTTCTTTATTCATGAACAGATATTTTAATGGACAGTTTTTTTTTCACTTATAAGTTAAAGCTATAAAGTTGGATCACAAATGTCACAATCCATCAGAATTTCTATATTTTTTGTCTGTTTTTCTAAACAGAGTTCGAGGCAAGATGCGTTTCTGGGGAAAGGCAAAGTATGGGGAAAAAAAGACCTCCAGAGAAAAGCTGATCTGTGGGGGTGATTCAATGGATGGGGACTATGGAGACACTGGACCACTGCTGGGGGAGGGTATGTATCCAAAATTTGCTCTTTTTAAGGACTTTTTTGAAATCCAGTATTAAACTTTGGGTGTTTAAATGGGACTTTTTAAGACTTGCCCATCTGGTATGGTTCCCATGGAGTGTCACTGACTGGAATTCTCTCCCACCCTGCAGGTCAGGAAAACATGTCGCCCCCCTGCAGTCCTGATCTGGTGAGGGAGGACAGAGGGTCCAGAGACCTGAAAGAGAACAAAGAACCGTCCCCTAAGGTGAAGCGAAGGCGCAGCGTTAAGATCAGCAGCGTGGCTCTGGAGCCGGCTCAGTGGCAGAACGACTCGCTGCAGATCCTCACCTGCACCAACGACTACAGGAGCATGAACGACTTCCTGATGAAGAAGGTACAGCCTGACGGACTCTCTGTTTATCTCTTTGAACATATTGGTGAAACGGATACTTGGTGCCTGTGTTTAAACACTGAACATGTCTTTAGTGTTTAGTTTTTAATAGTTTTATTAATCTTTCAAGAGCCACAGGTAGTCTGTGTTCATCCTGAGGCTATTTTGATATCACATTTTAGATCAACGACCTGGACACAGAAGACAGTAAGAAAGACACCATGGTAGACGTCGTCTTTAAAAAGGCTCTGAAGGAATTCCGTCTCAACATCTTCAACTCTTACTCAACGGCACTCGCTGTAAGTTTTCAACAATCATTAAAAAGTCCTTCAATGTGGAAAAATGCTCTTTAAAATTATAGACACCAAATAAGAGCAAAAATGTTTTATAGTAAGATGTTTTCTGCTGGAGCATAATTTTCATAGTAAATGGATAAATACTTCCCTCCTCTCTGAACCTCATTGTCTTCCTCTCAGATGGATGATGGTAAAAGTATCCGCTACAAAGATCTGTACGCTTTGTTTGAGCACATCTTGGAGAAGACCATGCGACAGGAGCAGAGGGACTGGAGAGAGTCTCCCGTCACAGTGTGGGTCAACACCTTCAAAGTTTTCCTGGATGAGTTCATGACAGAGTACAAGCCTCTGGACAGCACGCTCATCAAGGTAGAGACACCTTACAATATCCTGCTGCTTAGGAAAGAAAACACATGTAGGGATTTGAATGAGGTCTGAACTGTTAAGGGGTGTTTCAATGCTTCATTGAGCTGATTACAGCTTGAGGTAACATTACAGAAATTAATGTTGTGGATCATATAAGACATTTAAAATGTTTCATGTACAAGGAGAACATTTCTAAAGTACCTGCACAAACTGTACAAACTTCAATGTGTTGTACTTTTCTGTATATCTGCCTTTTGGCCCTAATATTCATTTATATAGCTTTTATGAATAACTTAAATATTGTGTGAATACTAAATATGTGTATAATTCTCTTTCTTATTTCTTATTACAGCAGGCACCAAAACCTGAACGCAAAAAACGGAGGAAAAAGGACAATGACATTGTAAGCCTCTCTTTAACCTCATCATACATGAGTACATGAAAAAAACAAACATCTCTGCACCTCTGATCTTGATTTCTTTAATAACATGATATACTTATAAATATAAATCAATGGTCTAAATATAAAATGCTTAAAAAAAAAGGAAGAAGTAGAGGTATAAATGGTAAAGGGAAATATGCATGTGAACTTTCAATGAACCTGCACTCTGCTGCCCTCTGCAGGTGGAGGAACATAATGGCCACATCTTCAAGTCAACTCAGTACAGCATCCCCACATACTGTGAATACTGCTCGTCCCTTATCTGGATGATGGACCGGGCCTGTGTGTGCAAATGTGAGTGTGTTCACAACATAGCAGACCTGGGTTTCAGCAGATCCTAGATCCAGCATTAAAGATCGTTAAAAGGCTTTGGCTGTGGTTGTGGTCAGAGTCATTATGCTCTTGCTCTGAATGTGCGTTTGTTCAAACACCCTTAAGTCCATCAAATTCTTGTAAATGTGATATTTCAGGAATGTGTTGAGGGAATTTTTTCGAAATTGGCACAGCTGAGTAATCAGTTTGAGCTGATTAGATTTTGCGAGTCAGCGTCATTGTGACCTCCCAAAACAACTTTGTGTTTTTTCAACCAAAAATCGACATACTATTTCCTAATTTTCATACAAATGTGTCACAGAAGAAGATGATAAAATGTCCTGGGAAAACACTTTGCCTGAGAAGAAGATGGGACTGAGACCATATTAACATTAACATTTATTTGTATACTGACTCAGTAGTTCTAATCATGGATGCTCACCTTGAACCTGTAGTGATTCTGTAGATCTTCCGTGCTGCCTGCTCTCAGTGTTTTTAGCTTCTTTGCAGCATCATGTCATCAGAGTATTGTCCTCTGTCAAGCTTAAAACTTTGTATTTTGTCAAAAAGAGCTAAGCCTGAATCAAAGGAAATTCACTCAGTGTTTTGTTCACGTCAATAGGCTTATACTTCTTTAACTGGACTGGTAGCGGCACATAAGTTTGGGACAATAACTTTAGTTGTTCATTTACTACTTCTGAAGGCGATGGATGGCCATGAAAGTGGTGAATTGTTGCATTGAAATCAATAACTCAGGTGACCGAAGAGTGCTAATAATTTCAGAAATTAGTAAATTGAAGTCATATTAACAGAAAAAAAGAGTTCCAAATATCTACTGGTCAAGTTTTCCAAATATGAGAGCCTCTGTCTCTTCATCCCCCTCATAATTTGAGATTGAATAGTCTTGGTACTTTGGGGTTGTTGTGTAGAAGTAAAACAGCTGACAAAGTCCCCTTTGGCTCTCCAAACTCATGACAGTTTCATACCGGCTGATCAGTCAGTCAACAGACAAAAAGATCATCAGATCAAAATGCAGCCCTGACATATTTGAAGAGCTGAAACTGCAAGATGTGTTTACTTTCAGATTCATCAACATCATGTACTGTTATCTCCACACAATCATTCATTTGATCTTGTAAACACACACAAACACTCACACTAAGCTATGTTCAGCGAGCCCCGCCCTCTTCCCCCTCTCCTCTAATCAGATTGTTTTCAATTAGACTCATGGGGTCTGAAGCTCTGTCTCTGCTGACATCTCTGCACACAGTTTTTTCCTTTCTATCCACACAGGATGTTTCCTTTATGCCAGCCAACGCTGCTTTGGTCTCTCCAGCAATAACATTTTATTTGTCTCCTGTCTGACTGTTTTCTGAATGATGAGGAGGCACTGTCTCTCTGTGGAGAATGGAAATGACTCGTTTGATTTCTCTGGTTGTGTTTATCCAGTGTGCCGCTACGCCTGCCACAGAAAGTGCTGCCAGAAAACGACTACTAAATGCAGTAAGAAGGTAAGGCATATAAGGCCATATTGTGCGCCGGCACATTAACATCCCATGACATGAATTGTGTTACTGTAGGTTCAAGAACAGTAGCTAGTGTTATTTCTGCTACCTTATACACTCACAGTGATAGCCTTTAAAGGACAGCAGGCTGTGCTCAGATCTTAACAGTGTTTCTGTGTTTAACTGAGTTTGTGTTTTGAACAGTTTGATCCAGAGCTTTCCTCCAGACAGTTCGGTGTGGAAGTTTCTCGTCTGACTAACGACGAGAGGACGGTGCCGCTGGTGGTTGAGAAGCTTATAAACTATATAGAGATGCATGGACTCTACACAGAAGGAATATACAGAAAGTCTGGCTCTGCCAACAAAATAAAGGAGCTAAAACTGGGACTTGACACAGGTAATTCTGCTTCAGATTACAGCTTACAGGTGAATTGTGAAACCTGGTGGAACATTTTTGAATCATAGAGCGTATGAAAGAAGTGGAAATACAACAAGAACTCAACATTAAATATAATAAACTTAAATAATTAAGCCACGTAAGCAGCATTTTGGTTCACAGCGTGTTGGTTTTTCTGAACCAGAGGTGACTGTATCTTTATTTTGATTGACAGGCTGGTATGATAGCTATTAGTCAAACTCAAGCAGCCACACACTTAAGCAAATCCTGATTCGTTGTCTATTTTAATCTCATTTAAAAAAATATTGAACATGGGGCTTTATTGAAAAACTCTTGTAAGTAGAATCTGTGAACATGAACTGGTTTGTTGCCAAAAGTGACAAACGACTTTGGAAGTAGAGCTGGTTTCACAAATCAAACTTTATTCGCAGCTTGAAGACGCTTCTTCAGTGGCTTCCCTTTTGAGACTTAAAAGCTCTGTCTACTTG